>NC_092862.1:130335681-130514217 GCF_032062135.1 Pyxicephalus adspersus
TGTCGGCTAAATTGACCTAAAAAGGCACAAACTGCTCATTGCTCAAGGAACCCCTAGCAATCTCTGGAGGAACCCTGGTTGAGTATACTGCATTAGACTATGTCTATGGTAAAGACTTTGGATTGTCAGTTCATAGAAGGGTCGTGACTATATAGTAAAGCTCGTCATTATATGTCCGCACTATAATGAATGAAAATAAATACTAAGCTGCTTTTAATCTCTCCTATACACACACATATTGGCCATTGGTTGCACTTATACTCAAAGGGGAATTCATTGTGTTTCACTTCATTGATAACCTGGTTCAGTACAGTAATTCAATGTTTTTCTTCAGTGATAACCCATATCGACGAACAATTGTGATAACTAAAGGATGCAGGCAGCTACCCCAGCAGTGTATGTTTAGTTTTCTCCAAACACTTTTCTGTACATGCCGCAGATTAACATATTAACAAGCGATATGATCTATGGTGAGCGAGGTGTTGTCAGTGAATGTATAATGATTAACATCAGCACTCCTTTACTCTGAGAACATAAGGGTGTGTGCCATACTTCACAGATATTACAGATTATTTAGAGCAGTTTTTTTTTTTTTTTTTTTTTTTGCTGGATGGGAAGGAGCTGCAGGCAAGTGGTCAAAAGTGGACAAATTTAGTTTTCAACTTGGTTGTTGCCCTAAGAGTCCAGTAACCCCTAGAATTCTGTCCGCTTCCTACCACTCCACCCCATTTACTTTGTTCCAATTTTCGCCCATACCCTTAGTATTGGCAATTTTTTCCAAAGTCTTTGTGCTTCTGTATTGCAACTGGGTGGTTACTGAAACGTGCCGGGTGGTGCACCTGGTTTTAGGGGACTGAAGAATACAGAAAACATATGATATGACAGGTGGTGATGCTGAATCGATTATAAGATTTGGCTCATGAGTGGCTTTTCAGTCATCTCAAAGGTATTCGGTAGGGTTGCGGCCAGGGTCCTTTGCCAGTTGCTCAACTGCAAACTCATCAAACTATGACTGTTGACAAAAGGTTTGACATGCATGTCTTTGCATTCTGTATCATTAGCATTACCCTTTACTGTGTACACCTGAGCTACATAATATGGAAGGTGACCCCCATATTTTCATCAGTATGGTCAATCACTGCATACATCCACCTATATAAAAATTAGACCTAATAGCAGAACGCACAGTCCGTTTTCACAAGCAATGACTTACAGTAGTTTCTAAGCTCACAAGCTCATGTTATGTAAATAGTTTTTTAGTTAAGTTTATTCAGGTTTTTGTCTCCTAAATGTTGGATGTACAGACTGAAGAAAGGTTTGCTAGATCGTAGATAAGAGCTTTTGTCAAGAGTGTATTTTGTAAGCGTAGAAGACAGATTTACTCTCATAACCACAAGATATTACAGGAGAGTGCCCATTACTGATACATTTTCATTAATAAAAAATGAATAATATTTCTAAATAAATTGCCAGCACTTAAAATACATGTCTTGCCGCCTAGCTCTTCGTCCGTTTAGTGTGTTTTGCTGGGTTCCTGTACAGAAACTGATCATCCCATATATTATTTACCTGCCCATGGTTTTTGCTTGTAGGAAACTAGTGTACAAATGAAATAGATTGTTTAAATTATAAATAAAAAAAATTAACCCTTCTCCAGGTCCAAAACTTTTTGCTCCATCACCACGCTGTGCTTATTACTTGTTAGGCCATCCAAGTCTTCAATTTTATGGATTCAGAGGTGAGAATTCTAATATAATATACATTTTTACTCTTATGGGAGCTACTATTCTGTGGTACAATCTGAATATTCTGAAACAAATGCTCTGAATTTTGAATGATTCTCCCTTCTAAAATGCTCATCTCTTTAGTGCACGTTAAGCAATTTCCCCATTGCTGCCATTATATAGAAGACATTTTAGGAGCATCAGGTTATCTTGGTTTTAACACTCCGCTGCAGGAACGGCATAGTGGTATTGGTCTTTTTCATTTCTGCTGAAAAAAAACCTAAGCACCAACCTTCAAGCAAAGTTAGTCAAATTGGTGGCTATTCTTAAACACGCTGGCACCAATAAAAACTTCCAGCCTTTCAAATCTGCTTCATTTAACACTAAAGCAATGTAAAATGTCAGAGGAAATTACTTTAAATGAGCCTTTCTGGACCTATCTAACCATGGGATTCATCTAAAAGTCTTTTAGGACATTGGGGAACCTCTGTTATAAATGCCATATCCCAAGCTCAGTGTTTTAACATGGAGGTCAATGGGAAGTATGCTTTTTACACTGCAAATGGGAAGAATGTCACCCTTACAGATGGCCAAAAAGATCATTGGTGTCAAATAAATGGACCTGAGAGCTACAAATTCTTCTTTGCTCAAAGAATCCCTTGCAACCTCTGGAGGAACCCTGGCTGAGAAATACTGATCCAAATAGTAGTTGCTTGTGAGCTGTTGACATCTTCAAGAGGAAGACCTACTAACACAGTAACCTTTATCTAGGACAAATGTAAGTAAGGTCTGTGTGATAAAATCCGATCAATAAACCTGTTAAGGACAAAAGAAAATGTAGCACATCTGAAATTAAACATGACATTTACGTATGGGGAAAAATGGAGGTGGATTCTGTTTCCATTCATTTTTTTTTTTTTTTTTAAATACTCTGAAGTTTCCTTGTTCCTATTTTGGATTCCTTTTGTAATTTGACTAATATTAACCAAAATGTAATTACGGAAATCCCCTATAATCTGTGTTACAAATATTTATTTTTTGCTAACATTATGCGTTAGTCATGTTTTTTTTGGCAGAAGTCAGTCAAAAAAAAAAAAACCATGGCTAACAGTGTTTGTGTAAATGTAAATCTTGTGCTCTAGTATTGTGTTTCAGTGGAAATGCCACTCTGTAGGCCAGTCTGACTTGCCTACTAAAAATTGCCACCTCGTTTAAGGACTGCAGTGTTTTGTTTTTGGGTTTAGCTACAGACACACACATTCTTATTTTGCCTTTCCTTCGTTCTCCACTGCTGCCTTTGCTAGGAAAGTGCCAAATATTTTCAATTTTGATGGGCATGTGTCTACCCCCCCCCCTTTCCCCCTTTTGCCTCCACAGGTGCTTGGTAGTTAGCCACTTGAGTACCAACCATTATTACGTTGGTGCACTTACATAAGCTAAAAATTCTCCATTCTTTATAAGTGTGAAACAGTATCAGAACTTTTTTTTTTCAATGCTGCAAATGGTGATGGGGGAGATGAGGGGAAAGGAGTATAAATTGGGGAGATGTTTTGACCTGATGTAGCTTTGAAGCTGAGTTACTTTCTCCAAATTCAAGTTTTCTGGCTGCTGAACAGACCTTCCTTTATCAATATTTAAGATTATGCAAAACGGGGATTTTGAGTCACCTTGTCTTTCTTTATTTGCATTTAAATTCTAGGTATGTGACTCAAAGTATCAGTATAAAAGGATCAGCATGATTTACCTGGAGGTCAGCAATGGTTCTGCCCATATTTTTTTCACTAAAGGTTACAAATACAATCAATTATACAGCGTGGTCCTTTGTGTTTAGAAAGCAAAGCGACTGCTCATTTAAGATACAGTCACGTTTTCTCGTTAAAGAAAAACCCCCACCCAGGCACCTACTGATTTTTAGTCTTGTTTCCCTACTACTCCGTCAACTCCAACTTTTTAAACACTTTCCTCTTCTGTTGAATGAAATTTCTAGCATGAACATTACTATATAGCTGCAGCTCCAGTTTACCTAACATACATTTGTGGGTTGTAAGACAACTGAGGCTGTTTATTTAGCAGTAATACAATCAACTGTTGCTGAGCAAATAGTTTTAAGCATTGTGTTAGAGATGATTCATTTACTTACATAGAAAAATAATTTTTTCTACTACACGTGGTTCAAGCAGGTTATCATAAAGCTCGATTTACTGGGCCTGGCTATGACTCATAAATGTCCATGAACTCCTAATGAAGAACAATGGTGTATCTACGTTTACCTCCTGTTTAGAGATGTAATGTCAATGAGCTTCCTCATCAGCACTGACCTCTTCACCTGCCCCAATTCAGGTTTGGTATTATCTTGGATTTCTAGGCTTGAATGATATAACCATATGTACCTGTAACAGCCAAACATTCAGCATTTTCAAAAAAGGAGTTCAGCATTAGCAGCCTAGAAATTTTTTGAATGCTTACTAACAAACAT
Organism: Pyxicephalus adspersus; assembly: GCF_032062135.1. Classification (NCBI taxonomy): domain Eukaryota; kingdom Metazoa; phylum Chordata; class Amphibia; order Anura; family Pyxicephalidae; genus Pyxicephalus; species Pyxicephalus adspersus. Next base: position 130,339,882 of record NC_092862.1, read on the forward strand.
TAATATGTGTAGTATTTTTTTCTAGTTTAAGTTCTATCTGTATATACAAACATCTGATAGATATGGGTGGTATATATGTATAGTACAGGTACTAGGTCATATGATAACTTGTTTCCTGCCGCGTAAAGAATGTGCAGCAATTTTTGCATTTTTATTTAATATTTACCTAGTCTTATACTGAAGGAGTAGCCTGGAGTATAACTGATTTCCATATAAATTTACTTTTATCTTCCGCCTCCGTCACGTTTCTGAGTAACTGGTTTTGCGAGGGCTCTCAATGTGACTAATCTGTTTGATTTTTTTTTTTTTTTTTTTTTCTTACCGATTCCCATATCTTAAAAAAAATGGCGATGTACCGATAGGGTCTCTGCCAGCCAAGATTAGTCCAATTGCAAGAATTGTATGAAGGCACCTTTATTGAAATACAGTATTAGTGGCTGTGCTCTACATGGAAATCTATCGCAAGCTTGAATCCATCTGTTTTCTGCCACTCTTGCCAACTTTTCAGGGAGGTGTCACACCATCATTGCCAAAAATGCTTCAGAATGTCACTGGTGAGAACAGCTTGCCTGTTCAGCCAGCAAAATAGTGGCACATTTCATGTCCGAGTCACTGCCCATACATGTTCTCCAAAGCAATTCTGCCACAGGGGAGATCTTGCAATGGACTGAATTGGTCACCAATTTAACATCATCCCAACAAACTTCTAAAATGTTCTGCAAACAGTGATGCAAAGTTGCAAGAACCGCACCAGACATTGCTTCCAACTATTAAAACAATTTCCATTGTGTCACTCCCAGTCTGAACTGTTATGTGCTGTACCTTGATCTGTGTTACAGAAAGATTCACTGGGGAGCATCTGGAGAGCCATCAGTTGTCTCCTGACAATACACTGGCCTCTAAGTGGAGGCTGTCCATTAAAGCATGGCGGTAATTAGATTGAGCCTGATAATAGTTTCCTGTCAGCATAGAACTCTGCCTGGCATCAGCATGACCTGTACATTATGCAAGTGGCCTGCAGATTGCTACATACATTCACAATCTACTTCTGTATGTCAAGTATGTCATTCTCTAGGTTGTCTGGTAGAAGACATGCCACTGTGTCTGAAAATGTAACTATACCCCATCTTTTTTCCTTGTTTCAATTCCGGGGACATCTTAACCACATGGTAAGTGAAGAAAAATCTGCAACACGGTAACGAAAATCGGACAGAGGTTCTAGTTTTTTATCCAGACTACTTCCAGAATTTTTAACTATTTGTTACAAATTTTCCATTTTTATTGCACCAGTAGGGAAGGAATCTCTCCAGTCTAGCCTCAGACTAATAAAACCCCATAAGAGTTTCAATCTTTCCCATTTTATCCAAAACTAGTTAAGAGGTGGATAAAAAAATACAGGGAAACAAACATTTTTTTTTTCTGTTACAGTATTCGCTTGCAATCCAGAGCTGTTCTCTCTGTCCATCATTATGCAATCTCTAGCGCATGATTGGCTCTGTCCTCATACTTCTTGTTCTTTGCAGTTGATATATTATAAAAATAGCTGCATTACTTGGCTTTTCTATCAACCTTGAGTTCATCATTAGGATTTTTTAAATAAAATACTTTCTGAACAATCACTTCATTAGGGTTGCCATACTTTGACCCTCTGTCCTTTCAGGTAATGGTAAAATTTGGTGAAAAATAAAGGTTCTCATTTAAGATTTTGTGATTTACCAGAGGGAGATCCGATATATTACATTTTCATTTCGCTTCAAAAGCCCCACAAAAATAACTACACACCAACTCATTCCTGCAGCATCTGATTCATATTTGACTGTGAGATAGAACATTGCAATTTGTTTTGGATCGAATAAGTGATATGATTACTTGTGTTTTGCAGAACCTGTTGGTGCTGAATTATGGTACAGAAAATAGTTTTAGGAGTGTTACTGCTGATGAAATGTACAGAAAATTAATCTACAGACTTGTGCAGTTACTATTTTTGTATGAATATATTTAGGAAACTGAGATTTAAACTTTTTTTTCCTGTAGTCTGAGGGGTAAACCTGGAAAAAACTAGGTGAAATATACATATTTTGTGAAAACCACTTCATTGCAGTTTAGTAAGAGACCCTCTCACCAACCTAATCCAGCCAACCCTAATGCTAGAAGTACAAAAAAAATTACTTTTACATGCTAGACTTGCTACGAAATTTACTTGACTATTCTCTAGGATAGCCCTAGCCCACACTTCTTCTGGAAACATATGATTACTGTCCCCAAGCAGCTGGGAAAAGAGTGAATGGGAATACTGCAGATTGTCACTTAATTACAGTGGGTTGGGGCCACTGGCATCACATCCAAGATGGCAGCACATTGGCAGGAATTATATTTTTGTTGAAATAAATGGTCTAGCATAACTGGCAGACGTTGTAATAAATGACTCACACGACTGACTTTTAATTATGACCTGGAGTTCAGCTTTAAGTGTTTTGCTTGCTGGAGCCTCTCTTCAGAGATACCCATTCATTTAGCAAAGTATGGTTGCCAATCCATTGTCCTACCCACTAAGCTTATCTTTTCTGTGAGGGATTGCATGGTGCTGGGATAGCTTTTGTTGTTCTTGCTCCTTGCCTCTGTAGATTGAATTGTAATTTTGTTAGAGGGTGGGGATTTAGTAGTATAATTGCATTTGTTATTCATTTTGATTTTATATCCTCCTGGGCGTAACTTTGAAGTATTTGGATTGCTAGCTAAATAGGCAGCTCTGCAGAATGTCTCCTGCAATGGGGTCTCCCAGTGCCAATTCATTGCTTTTTGCTCTCCCTCTCCTCTGGGTCAAAGTGGTAGTGTCCCTGTTTAGAGTGAACTTTTAGGTAGGTAGTGAAACCCTAATTAGGTGTAAATAAACCCAACAGAATCAGTTCTGCAATGGTATCGCCCATATTTTATGCTCGCAAGTTTCCTTAAAAATCCTTGGGATCCAAAATACTTTCTGCATGTTGATCTTGAATAAGTAATCCTCATGTGATTAGAAGAAGTGGCATAGTAGACAATATTCTCATTATGATTCTACAACTGCCATGCTTAATGTTTGTGTGAGTATGCATTAAGCTGAAATAACTGATTCTTCACGGTTATTCTAACCTCACAATGTGGAATCATTCACACAGTGTGTATAAGATGGTGCAGAGATAAACACTGTTAAAACGGCGTCTGGGTCTTCTTGCTTCTATCTACTTTTCCTAAACGTAATTAACCTCATCTTACTGAGGAAATTATTGAAGGAGAGAAGTATAAAGATTTCCATTGCTGTTTTCTCCTTCGTTTTCTGGCCGCAGATTAGGAAAAGTATGAGATAGAGGGTTTCGACCTTACTGATATATTAACTTGTTCCATGTTTGTCACTTGCAAAGTATTGAATCTAGTGGATGGATGTTTTATAGTAAGGTAAATGCATTTTGAAAAGATGGTCAGTGCTGGACCAACAAAAGGTGAACAGACAATGAAAGATGATGCACCACAGTGATCAGCCCATCTTTGTCACTGTGCTCTCTCCTCTTATTGACATGTTTGTCCCTGGCTGCTTTCAGCATAATTATATGTGGGTTCAGCTTTATTTTTGTAAGGATATTGGACCCTGTTTTTCAGGTGGTGGTAATGTATTATATTCCCAGTGTTCTTCCCAGCCCCTTCTAGCTGGGTGCACCACCCAGCACTTTTCAGTAACCAACTGGCTGTTTAGGTGCTTACTGAAGAGTTAAGCCACAATACAGGGGCTGCCACCCACCTAAAATTTCCTATCACCCTGCCTAAAAAACATTTCTGGGTTGAACACTGTATTCCTCTTGTTTGGCTTTTAATTGGAGAGGTTTTAAAGTTTGGTTTGACTCTGATTGATCATGGTCTTACACAAAGCAATTAATTACCAAATAAATTATGCAAAATATACAGATAGCACTAATCCACAGTTAATGTAAACCTATGCATGCTAACTATTTGCATATTCTAAAGTAGCTTAAAATGAGCACTCATTTATTTCTTCATATATAAATATCAGAGAAATTCCTTTTGAAAGAGATAACAGAATCTTGGTGGGCTGACCATCTTTTAATGCGAACAACCAGCAGTAAAAAATCAACAGTCTTTCTTGTGACTTTTGATCCTTAAAGCGGAACTAAAGCTCACTATACTCGCCTGTCCCCATTCTATCGCAGGGCCCTGTCATCTTCTTCCTCTTTGAGATCTTGGGCCATCTTGATTGGCTGGGCTGGAATGATGTAACTCCGGTGCATGGGAGTTCATTAAGTCCAAGTAAGCGCAGAGGAAACCAAATTATATTTAAACTGGATTTATATAGCACCAACATATTACGCAGCGCTGTACATTATAAAGGGATTTGCAGGGTATCCTGGTTATCAAAGCCAATCTGTGCATGCTTGGCTTTCTCGATAGTTTGAGGCTATCAAGCCGATCAGAAGGATTATTGCAGAAGTGACATTACCTTTCTCTTTCTGCAATAATGACCGGCCTGATCCAACATTTAAGGAACTTTGAACCAGAATACCTTCACCCTAAAAGCGGCTAGAAAGGTCAGTGATGGCTTCTATTTTACTCTATGAATATGTAAAGATCTCCATGTCCGTATTCTGGGCACAGGTGCGCTCTACTGATCGACTCAAAATATTGATGGAAAATAAAATGTATCACTTCCAATACAAAGATATTAGTTTGAGATATGGAAAATGGTCAACAAAGTTCCACAGCTGCCAAATAAATTTGGAGTCAAAACCAATTGCATTCTAAATTAATTTGTAGGAATGGAGGGTGTTTGTCATTTTTTTAAATTAATCCGTTTAGTCCCATTTTATGTGTGTGGTCATTAGAAGGGTGCCCATAGGTAGGCCAGTCTCAAAGTTTAAGATTGAGTAATCTTTTGCATTCCTGCACCTAAAGGCTCATCTTTCCTGAATTAGAGCAATCTAAAACTGGTTACAATGTATCTACCATCCTGCTTTATTTTTCTGATTACAGTTATAATCTGACCTCTTTACGAAGGTTTAGTCTACACAGACATTTTCCCAAGCGTTTAACCTGGGGCTTTTAAAGCCCATCAATCTACACCAGGACTTTGTCTTGAGGCACGTTTATGAGGGCTATCTATAGTGTTGCTTGCAATGTTTAAAAAATTAAAACGCGGTGGAAACGGTGTTTTGAATAGGGTGTTTATAAGCACTTTAAACGTAAACGAGTTAAAAGCGTGGAAAAAAGACGTTTTACAGGGTTTTTAAGGCAAGCTTTAAAACACTAATAAGTGCATATATAAACGCAGTAGGAACGTTAACACGCCTTTTTAAAAATGTCCGTGTAGACCCAGCCTAACAGTTCAGCTGCTACTAGAAAATAAACGGGCAGCCAAAACGGCCCAATGCATGTCTGATTTGTGGCATGCTGGGATGTGTAGTCCCTCAGCAGCCGCCCCAGTTTCCCAGCTGCCGCATTCACAGATTGGATTAATAACGTCTGGGACAGGCATTTTTTTCCCGGGATCTGGGTATAGGGAAGCAATTTCCTCCACAGCATCTTTCTAATTTTAGCTGGAATGTGGAAAAGGGGCAGCTTGCAGTCAGCTGAGAGCTGAGCCTATAGCCACGTCTGTACAAGAAGCCTCACTATTCGGGATGCATAATCGAGCATCACTGTCGTCATCCACAGGCTGCGTGCTGCTGAAAGCTCCTGAGAGCGAGGGCTTTAATTGCTGTAGTGGAAGGATGGGTCTGTAAGAAACAGGGGGCTACCTACATGTTGCAAGAGGAATGCACATAACCCCCACCAGAGAGGTGCTTTTTATTTTTTTTCCTTGTCCTCCAGCAGCAGAGAGCGATCCACGCAATGAGCATATGTGTGCGAGACCCAGCAGCCATAGGAGAATATAGCAATGCATAATCTGCTCCACCGCCCTTGTGGGATTTTTTTTCCAGAAATCCATGTACATGTATTTTTAGCTCTCTGTAGCCGGCATCAATATGACAACATAATTCAGTCTTTACATCAATAAGCTGCTTTTCATTTTTTTTCCTTCTATCTCTTACTATGCTTTATTTCCTGCCCAGCTGCAGTTTCCAAAGGATGTCACAGCTCTGGTAAGACACACACAGACACACAAGCCTTTTCTCTCTATGGAATGTTTTCATTTTGATGTAATATGTCTGACACCCTAGCTCGTTAACACCGGAACCGTTTTAGTTACGGCTGTCTCCTAAATCCGTGTCTTGTGTAAGTGTAGAATTGCATGCGCTAATCGTACCAATTTGATTTTTTTTTTTTTTACCCTCATTTAAAATGTGCTTGGTAACCCTGTGTTGTTTTGTATGTTGCAGGAGGTTAAATAAACCTTGCCCCTGCCTTTTAGTTTTTTATCCTGTGTGTTTATGGCTGCGAACATTGAGCTTTATAACCTTCCTAATGCAAATAGGGGAAAAAAAGAAGGCAGGAAAAGAAGGCAAGGCTAGTCACTCCTTGCAGTAAGCATGTCACAGGCAGAACAGGAACTGCTGTAATCTGATACCACACCTGTACTATATAAAAAACCTCAGGCAAGCCAATAGATTTGTCTATACTGCATTGACGGCCACTGCAGTCTGTCTTTGCTTAATTACTCACAACTGGAACCTTTAAACCTGTCTTACTATGCTTCCGTGAGCTGGTTTTGCATTCCAGTGACTGCAGTTTCTCCGGTTCCTGTAATCCCTACGTATGCTGCGCTTATTTTGCAATGATTGCTGAAATGCATTTCGATACAAGAGGGAAATGGGCAAAGCGGACAGAATTTAGTTTAACTCTTTTTCAGCGTAGTCGGTCCCTGAGGCTCAAGGTATGCTCTGGTTTAACCAAAAGAAAAGGATTTGTATCTTTTTGGATCCCATTAACGATTATTTTATAACTGTTAGTGGTTCTGATAGTGTTTCTGATTTTATGCAGTTTAACTGATCCTTGCCCTGCATTCTGCTACTTTGACTACTTTGTTTTAACATGTGTTTACTTTGTTACATGGTGGCACTTGCACTTTGCATGTAATTCGACCTTAATAATATTAAAACAGTACATATGTGATATTATGTGCAAACCATATGGTTATGGTTTTTTTTTTTCTTTCTGTATAATAGGAGCTGACCTTTAATTTTATAATTTGTATCTTTTTATATAAAGTATAATTTATAATTCAGTTTTTGATGTTTGCTGAGAGGTTCACTAATTTACCTGCTTTTTACATCTAGCAGTGTGATCTCTCGAAAAAAGTTTTACACCATGGCCAAGAGTTTTTGCCATGGCCTTTTCATAAGGCGTCTCCTCTTGCTGAAGTACGGTCTTAGAACTTATGAAATGCAGCAGGACCTTAACTTGGTAATGGTCATGATAAAGCTGAGAGAAGAGAGGTGTTTGCACTAGGATGCATAAAAAGTCATTTATTGATTTCAGCCAGCAGTTTTCAGCATATTAGACCAATTAGTCATTGTTTTGTTTGTGTCTTTTTAAAGAAGTTCCTAACTTTGATTTTTGTCTTTTTAGGCGTATTCCCAAGATGCTTACCGGAAAGGAAATGACGCCTTTAGTGGTAAAGCAGATAATATCCCGGAACCCCCACCTATATGTTACCCCCAAAGAAAATCTCAAGGTTCAGTGATGGCACAACCGGCTGAGATTCCACCTCCTGGGACATCACTGTCCAAGCAACAACCTGTGCAGCCGGATAAAAACCACCATGTAGAAATCCAAGTGCCTCCGTCACCATCAAATATTGTAAAGTCCAACACTGCTGTATGTGTCATCAATGAATCTGTGAGAACAGTTATTGTGCCTTCTGGGAAAGTTGTAGATCTGTCATTGGCTACAACAAATTGTACCGGTCCTTTACACCGGACTGAGCCATGCGCAAGGACCACAACAACGCCTTCTGCTGGGCTTCCAACAATGCCAGTGGAAGTCAGGCAAATGGACAATGCTGGATTACTTGTCAAACCTCTAAGCTATGGTGGACAAATTGAGGCCATGGATAGTTCTAGGGCAAGTGTGCGTGGTGAAGATTCTCTATCTTCAAACCTTTTGTCAACTAATGGCTCTGGGCCTTTGCACAGGGTTGAACAATGCACATTTATAACCGCGCCAAGAACCACAACATCACCCGCTGCTGCTCCTTCAATGCCGATGGACTCCAGGCAAATAGATAGCCATGGTGTACTTGGCAAGCCTCCAGTGTATGGTGGACAATCCGACAACATGGATAGTCCTAGGTCACTGGGCCACAGTGAATCCCCATCTCCTACTAATCACTACGCTTCTCCCACTTCTCACCAGCACATAGACTGGAGGAATTACAAAACCTATAAAGAGTACATTGACAACAGACGTATGCATATGTATGGCTGCCGAACAATACAGGAGAGGTTGGACAGCCTCCGAGCAGCTTCTCAAAACCAAACTGACTATAATCAAATTTTGCCAAATCGCTCTTCTATTCAAGTTCGCCGTCGAAGTACTTCTCATGACCGGGTTCCACACCCTGCCCAGATAAGGCAGCGAAGTATTTCCCAGGAGCGGCTAGAGGATCCAGCACTGCTGAAAGATTGGCCTCGCAGTGCTTCCCAGGATGCAATACCATTACCAGCCATGCTACCCCGAAGCCCCAAATCTAAGTCATGGGATTTTATTGCCAGGCAAGGAGGCAGGTTAGATCTTTATAATGCCGAACTTCCTGAATATAATGGCGAAAGAAGGCACAATTATAAATGGACAGGATTTACTGAACAAGATGACAGACGAGGCATTTATGATCGATCTAGGCAACATTCGTTTCATATGCCTCTTCGTTCTCCAAACTTCCAAATGGGACCTGTTGCCTATAGTCCTGATGCTAGAAGAGTGAGTGGCCGCGTTTTGACGTCGGCACATCCCTTGCCAAAAGCTCCCGCAGACTACAAAGGCACCCCTGTTTCAAGGGACTTTCACGGTTCCTCTTTTCGTTCACCTCATCCTCGGCAGATCACATCCGAAAGAATTCCGATTTCTAAAGCTAATTCTGTTAGAAGCTCCTCTAATTATGGACCTAAACCCTATCCTAGCAAAAAGGTGGATGATGGACTTGTCAAAGACCAAAAAGTGGTAAACCACATTAATAAAGGTGGTGTAATAAACATGCAGGTGATGTCCCAAGCAGAAATCTCTCCTAGTCCCCATCTAGATTCTCTCAGATCTCCCGTTATTTCCTCTACTCCGATTCTCACAAAGCCTGTAAAACAGGTGATTGCTGGCTCAGCTACCTCTGATAAGGTGGATGTTCAAAATGGACAAAGCTGCAAAGCTAAAGACCATGATTTAAGCATGGAATTTGATTCAGTGGATCCAGTGGTTTTAAGGGACAAATCTCCTTCTGGTCAGCAGACGCCACAGCCTATAAGACAGCAATCCTATATCTTTGCCGTGAATGACCAAGACCAAGTAACGGACACTACCTGCTGGTTACCCAACGATGCCAGACGAGAAGTTCACATCAAAAGAATAGAACAGAAGAAAGCTTCCAGTTCAAGTTCACCTGGGGATTCGTTAGCCTCCATCCCCTTTATAGGTAAGCACTACAGTTATGTATTTGTATCCCATCTGCATTTTTCACTTCATTACCAGCCTCTATTGTGTACTTTATCTTGACTTTTTTTTCCAGTTTAGTCTAACAACTTATATCACATACTTCTTCTTATGCAAAAGTATAGTATAAAGACCAGGGTCATCGAGTGAAATTAGGCCAGCATAATGCCATTAAATTGCCTAAAATGTCCTTTTACCTGTTGGACCCACTTTCTCTATTGGACTTTTTTTGAAGAATGTGATGTAAGTCGTGAGTACAGGTAGATATGAGCTTTAATGTGCAAGGTGGTCTGGTTAGGGTCCAAAGCTGTCAAAAACATTGTTTTTTCGGGATGTTATTATGGTATGCATCTTCATAATGAGATGGTAAACCAATGAAACCTTGTTTGGTTCACATTAGATATGAAGTTAAATGTGGGTGGTAAGGATGGCCATAGTCTTTAGATGATGATCCTTTATTCTAGATCAAAGATGCCTTTGTAGTTCTTTGTGCATCCAGTATATGAATACATTTCAGTTCACAGCATACAAATGGACTGTTTGAGTGCTAGCACCATGCATAGCTGATTTCTGGGAACTCAGTGGGAAATTGGCAAAACAATTCTAACATGGCTGGTGTATGTACTTTAATATGTATGTTAACTAATGTCAAATAACTCACCTAAATCTGTGGCTTCCTTTCCTTATATAATACATTTTATTAGAACAGATTTGCTTATGGTTAGGGAGGATACCTTCCATCTGCCACCACAGTCTTGTTAATCTGCTAAGGAAAAGCCTTGCATTTTTGACTATGGAGGTCATGTGACTCGCTCCTCTGCATCCCAGAAGGCAACACTTCCTGCCTGAAAAGCCTATTGCTGGTTCTGAGCGCTGTTACTTATGGGCAAGGCTTCGACCAGTGTAAGCGCTAATGGGGTGCTTGGTTGGAGCAAACTGCAATTCTGCAAGTGGGTGAACAAGGGAAGCACATGAATGAAGTTTTAGAATTTTTTCTACAAAAAATACAGGTTTGGTTTAAAGCGTAGCATTTGTAGATCTACCTAATGTTTGGGGGGGGGGCACGAATGGGAATAGAGATGATAGAGGCTGACATTTCCTTTAGGCATACGTGTTTTGTGGCTGTGTTTACTGGTGATCTTCAGTGCTTCTTGAGTCAATGACTTGGAATTAGTGGAGCTGACGAATTTGGACACTTGTCTGGCCATTGTTTGAAACATTTAAACAAGTTCTAATTCTTTGACTCAAATATTGACGCTAGAGTCACCTAGTCATCAAACGGTTTGAATTGAGGTCATTATTGTAAACCATTTTACTACTCTCATGGCAATGTCACTTAAACCCTGCAGGACCTGATTTTCCTGTTTTTAATACTTGCTGTTTTTTGTTTTTGTTTTTTTTTTCCCCCAGTAGCCTTTCTCAAACATAATAAAATAATTTTCAGGTCTTGGGGAACCCCTTCTATATTTAATATAGCCACAGCTCACAGTACATTAGTGTGGTGGTTAGCAGGAAGAATGCCCTCTTACATTGCTAGCCAGTGAGATGAATGTCACTCTTCCAGATAGCCAAAAAAGATCATTGGTGCCAGTTAAACTTGCCTTACCTGGTACAAATTGCTTAAGAAACCCCTAGCAACTTCTGTTGGAAACCTGATAAGCTCCCATACACCCTGACAATCAGTTTAAGCCCAATCAGCGGTTTGCTCTTTCCCATGCAATGTGTTCTTAATGCTGCCATTGACAGGCATTTTGCAGTAAATGGGGAAGGCATATTGATTCCAAGCTAGTGTTTTTTAAAGCCTGCTTCATCATAAATGTCTTTACAGCAACAATAGCCCAAGCAAGTTGTAATTGTTAAACACTTTTTATATAGCTAAATCCTTACTAGAATCTCTGTAAGCAGGAAGCACAGAAGGTTTAAATTTGTCTGCTTGGGAACTCAAGTCCTGGCCTCCTAACCTTGCCCTGAAGCTGCATGTATTCAGCTATGTGTATTTCATCTCCTTATGGTCCTTTAACCCCCCCAGCGGTAACACCAAACCACACTTGGGGTCGCTAAAAACAGAAGAAAAAAAAATAACACTTACCTTGTCCCATCAGCACTCTCCGGGGTCCTGTCTGTACTCGGGCCGCATCCTCTTCCTTCGATCTTCGTCACTGCTTTCACCAGCTGTTCCCCAGGGTTTCCTTGTGACGTTGGTTCATGCGGGAGGCGCGCCGGGAAATTTAAATTATTTTGTGTTGGATTCAATACAAAATAGCTGTATTTAATCCAATACAAAGAAATATATATACACACACACTACTGTACTGTTATTACATTATATTATATTTTTTGCACCCCTTTTTTTTTTGTGTTTTAATACATTTTTTTTTAAATATTGGACATATTTCGGTGAGTTATGCCTAAGAATTATAGGCCTACAATGTGAAATAAATTTCTATGCAAAACAATGTAGCGCTTTTTGCATAACATACGGACAGATTTAGAACGCCAGGGTAGTTAAATGAAGACCGCTTGTGGAAGTGGCGTGCTGCAGTGCAGCTTCCCTTGGAATTCAGCCCACACTGTGCATCAGTGATAACATGTGTTTTACAGGTCGTGCACAACATTATTCATATGACGAGCATTGATGAAACAGTCTTGCTTCATCGGCTCCTGCCCACACTTACTCAACCCATAAAATCTTAAATCCCTGATCTGTAAGCATTCCTTGGTGTTTTTCATCAATTTTATTAAGTGTTGCAATTGTAAGAAAAACTGTTTCTAAAGACTTGTTGCTATTCCAGTTCATAAAATCATGACCTATATAGCATTGCCCTCTGTGATAGACTATAAAAGAAGGTTCTCACAACACCATTTTCTGGACATACTTATTGTATTTAGAAAGTCCTCACAACACGCTAGACATGCATTGTGTTTAGAAGGTCCTCACCACACCAGGTGCTGGACATACGTTGTCTTTAGAAGGTCCTCACCACACCAGGTACTTGGCATACATTGAATTTAGAATACCCTCATAACACTGTATTGTATGGTCTTCTCAATGCCCCCTGCTAGTGACCTGCTGTATTTAGAAGGGCCTGTTAAACCTTTGTACTGCTGAGACACCCAGTCGGGAAAGGTCCTCAACAACACTATGTACCTCTACGTGCATTGTATTTAAAAGGTCCTCACAACACTACTTACCAAGCCCATACTCTTCATCATAGAACAACCTCAAAACATTGATATATCCATAACAAATACTGCAATAAGGTCTTAAAAACACATGGTTTATTGGTGACATATTATTGGAAAGTCTATCCAACAGCTTACTGGTGGCACATGTTTGAGCATCATAGAAAGCTTCCTTAAAAAGTAAGGAGGGGATGGAAACACACAAAGAAAAATGCAAAATGTTTATTATTTCCTCATATTTCATCACTTCCTTCAAAACCCACATTGTCTATGTAGATGTACAGATTTCTCTAAAAGACACTTCAATGGCGATATTGCACCACTTGACATGCTACAACAGGCTCATGTAAGTTTTACAAAGGTAAGATATTGTGTAATAGGAGGTTGGGCTCTATTTATACAGAAATATTTCATAGCTCCTGACAAGCGTGGCAACAATCCAGGTTCACTAAAGGCAAGCGTTTCTGTTTCTGTGTCCTGGCACCCAGCCACACAAGATAAAGGTGAATCCACTCCTATTGCTGAGCTGTTTCTTACTAGTGTAGGTTGCAAAGTTCAATGGAAGATGCCTTAGTACAATTGGTTATGTATTATTATTCTTACACAGTATTTATATAGCGCCGACATATTATTTAGCGCTGTACAACATTCATAGTCCTGTCTCCTAAAGGGGCTCATATTCCAACACACCTACCATCGTTCTATGTCCTTAATACAATCTAAGGTCATTTTTGGGTCAACAATCTACAATCCAAGGTCAACCTTACTACATGTTTTTGGAATGTGGGAGGAAACTCACACAAACACAGGAAGAACCTGTAAACTCCATGCAGATAATCTTCGCCGAGATTCAAACCTGGGACCTAGCACTGCAAACGCCAGAGTGCTAACCTCTGAGCCATGTATTGCTGAGAATATCCATGATTTACTTAGAAGTGGTTAAATGAGATCATGTGCTTCTGTTACTTATTATATACATACATTTGCACATTTTGTTGTTTCAAAAACTACAGGCAGTGTAGGTAGAAATATTGGAGCGCAGTGGTTGACTAGTTTATAAAGGCACATGTTCCACAGTGGTCTTGTTGGTCCTAAACCCACTTCACCGACCAGTAACTAACAATAGCAGAAGTGTGGTCTTGTCAGTTATCTCTGACTACATACTGTTCCCGGTTAGTGGCTCACAAGATATAGGAGCCAGGACAACATGCACCCGGTGGCACCTCCTATATTTCCGTCTGCAAAGATTTATTATTACTACACAGTATTTATATAGTGCCAACATATACAGTGCTGTAAAAAGTCCATAGCCATATCACTAGCTGTCTCTCAAAGGAGCTCACAATCTAATGTCCCTACCATAGTCATATGTCGCTATTACAGCCTAAGGTCAATTTTGGGGGGAAACAAATTAACATAACCGTGTTTTTGGAATGATTGAGGAAAACGAAGGAAAGCCACACAAACAGAAAGAGAACCTGTAAACTCCATGCAGATAGTGTCCTGCCGAGATTTGAACCTGGGATATTTTGAATAGTTCACGGTTACGATAGGTAAAAATTTGCTGCCACCCAGGGGCCCTTGATCCCTTGTTACTTGCAGTATACAGAGACTTCTTTAGAAATTATACCGATATACGAGCCAATAGCGATGCCATCATAACGTTCCTTGGGCCAAAGCTTCACTTTTTAGACAGTATTCAACAATCACCTGAGGTGCATTTTGTCTTTCTGAGATCATCCTCACGTGGCAAAATATCTTTCCAATTGGAAGAGAATAATTAGCAGCACCTAAAGGCAGATCTTGTGTGGGGCTTACATCAAACCTGGCTGCAAATGTTGATTTGCTGTCCAGATTGCCTGCAGTATGAAACTCCCTGGTTTTCCATATCCTGATGATTGTCCTGCATTGTAGAAAACCCTCGGGCTGTTTCTCAACAGAATCATTTCCAGAATTTAGTACTTTGGTGCAGGCATTTTGGTTTTATAGTGCTCCAGGGTGGCCTGTGGACACTTACTTTGAAGTCTGTGGTACTTGTTGGGACCAGATGCCTTTTGCATCTGTTGCAAGAATTCTAGCCAGTAACATTACCTGTTAGGCTACGTACACACGTGCAATTGTTCTCGTCCGATAATCGGCTCAGGGCTGATATCTGCCTAGAATCTTGGATGCGCACAGCGCTCGTCACCCATCGTCCGAATGACCGTCCTGGCGGATCTACAGATGATGGACAACGAACGATCGTAATGGAAGTGAAGGCAGAAGTGAGTGCAGCGGTGTGCCGCTTCTGTCGTTCTCTCCCCTCCCCTTCCCTCTCCATAGAGCAGAACTGTGTTGTATGTACAGCGCTCGTTCATGCATCGTGCAGACGTTTGTCGTTGGAAACAATCATGAAAGGTCCCTTCCAACGACAGCTATTGAACGTGTGTACCCAGCCTTAGACTGACTACACTAAACCACAGACTCCATTATCAGTAGCATTATTGTGTTTTCCTCTAGTTAATTGGAGGGCTGCCTGTTAGATAGGCAGCTAAATAGTAAACGGAAAGAGCTTGACAACACTTCGGCTGATAGCAAGCCAGTAACCTTGTTGGCCACACTTTTGAACAGAATCGCCAACACGTATTTGCTTATAGAAACTGCATTGAGGTATGATTCCAAACACACTGAAAAATAATTCTTGCCACTTACTTTTAATGCTGGGGGTTTAACCATGTGACAGGTACACTTTAAAACCTTATCCAATATTAGAATTCCTCTTCTGAAGCTTTCCAAACCTGAAAGTTAACATCTAACAAAGTGCTCATGAAATTTAAGGAACAAAGATTACAAAGTGATGAATGTGCACAGCAGGGTTGTGGGTGTATTTTTTTTTTACTTACTAAATTCCCAACAACTTCAATAGTATGAGAGCATTTACGCAACTTCAGAAAATCCCCTAAAGACTGCGACTTACATGTGGTGGGATGATGGGTAAAGCAGCTCAGCTTATTTAATAGATATGTGAAAATATTTTGTAGTTGTGTACAAAGATCCGCCGGTATCTTATGAGCTGGGAACACCATTGCCATCTTTTTTTTCCTAAAGCTGAATTCCAGGCTAAATTCACAAATTCATGCAGTTCTATGTTCGGAAATGTATAGTTTACATCTTTTTTAATAGCGGTAGCAGAATTAGTTTTATTTTGGGTTTAAGGGACATAGAAAAGAATGGCAGAAGCATGAGTTCCTCTTCTGCTTCTCCTTTAAGCCACAGGTGGGGGAAAGGACAAGACCTGTAAGTGTTCCTTACCTGGAGCAGAGAAAAATCGTGTCTCTTCATCAGTCTACTGTGGGTTTTTTTTTTATTTTTTTTGGGATAGTTTACCATAGCATTACACAGCTCCCAACAATGATTTGTTAAAATAAAAGCATAAAAAACACCTGAATTGGGATTTTGGCAATAACAAGCAGTTAGGTTTCGTTTACTGGAACAATAAATCCAAGATGCTTTTTTGCATTAATTTTCTTTTCACCACTTTTAATTTATAAGCACATATTATGTCATTTTTGGCAGTAACAATGAATTTAATAACCTGCAACTTTTGTGAGGAACATGTTAACAGCTGTTTAAACCTCAACACCAGCAAAGCTTAAGGCTCAGTGTTGATCTGTCTGAAAATGCAGGTTGCTTGGCTAACCTATTAACCCTTCACTTTTGCTGATTTGAGGAGAAAGAAGTTCCACTTTTTGCAAATTTGATCTAGCAAGGCATTATTGCAGCAGAGACATTGCCTGTCTCTTCTACCTGCTTGGTGAGTGGCTCAGCTTTGGTTGCCGTAATACTCGTCAATCCTGGCTTCCCTTGCATTTACTGGGAAAGAATGAACTGCTGTGCACCTGCACAGGAGTTTGCACCACCCAGCTCTTTTCAGTAACCACCCGGCTGTTTTTGGGTGGTTAATGAAAAGTTTGGTCACCATACAGGGGCTGCCACCCGCCTACAGCTCCTTCCCACCCAGCTTATCCACAAGATACTAATAGGTTGCAAAAACAACTTTTAACTTGCCATTAACATGTTAAAATTTACTGTTTATGGTTCAGCCTTCTTGAAGATAATTGTCTATTTGTCAGGTTGCTGACAAATACATATTTTTGTGCTGACCCTTGTAAAACATTTGTTTACATCTTTTTTACAGACTTACATTTTTTTTTACAAGCTCTTGTACATTTCTGAGGAGTTAGTAACCCTGATTGATTGTTGGGTTGAACGGATGCGTTGCATAAGCTGTATGAGCCGTGTTCTTGCTACTACACCCATAATGCACCAAGGCTGTGTGCACCCAAGGAGCCGACTATCCATTCTTGCCTAATACAATAGCTGCAGTTTGTTGGGTTTGCCTGCTGTCCAATGCCTGGATCTCTGCTGGTAAAATAAACTTTTCTTTCACTGTATGCACACCCCTACACAGGGCGTGTTGTGACCCTCAACACAAATGACGAAATCAGTGAAGGTGTGTAAGTGATTATGTAAAGATATGCGGCAGATATACATTATTGGCTGGGAATGTTTGTGTTCTCTATCAGCTGGAGTGGCCTTTACACTACCGTAATGTTACGCATTTATTGAATAATTGTATCTTTCCCCACAGCCAGCTCATTTTTTAAGGCACTGCACAACTATGAATGTTTGCATACATATGCAAGGATAACAATATTTGACATTTTATATCTGCTTTGTAGGCAGCCAACTTTTAGCAAAGGTAGGGGACAATGACGTTGTCTAATGTAGGACAGTTTAGAAAGTTGGACTGCACTCCCACCATATGCAAAATATCCATTTTTTATTTGTCCCCCAGTCATATTCTGCACTCAAAAGGGCTGCTGCTGTCCAATTTTGTTGCTGCACTTCTTGCAACATCATCACATGGTCAATGGAATTCTCAGGACCTTTGAAGACAACCTGGGTAGACATCTAACGAGAGGTGTCCATCTTATAAAGAGAGACCCTTCCATTCTATAGGTCAAAAAATAGAGCAAGGCACATGACTACAAACTTAGCCAAGTATTTAGGACTTTAGTTTTAGTTTTTTTTACTAATGTAATTCGTAGATAACTTTATCACGGCTCGTTTTTTTATTTTTTATTTAGCAATTGTGGCTCACTGATTGGCTTACCATAACTTGATTGTGCTTTTATCTGCAGTTTTAAATATTATACATTTTAAAAAGACTCCACTAAAGGAAATGTTCTCTGTGCCAATATTTTACATTATTATTCTTATTCATTAATACTCTCTCGGGAACAGGCACTGTACTCCATGGATGTGGGTGGGAGCCTGCACTTCCAAAGATCTAGACAAAGCTTCTCATGACCTGGACAGCCCAGGCATTCACTCAGATGTGGCTAGTGGGACCCTATGTGAACATCTGCAATGCAAAATAAACACCCTTATGGTGCTGGTATGTGTCCTTACCACAAGAAATACTTATTATGGGAACCCAAGTGCTTCCAAAGCAACACTTGCTTGCCAGTTCCAGAGGATTTATTGTAATGTCCTCAGTGCTTCTGTGAAGCAAATGTTTCCGAAGCGTCTATACTGTGGCATTAAAGCCTGCATGTGATTTTAGAAATTGGCTTGTTCAAATTGCCACTTTTTACAGCTTTACCATATTTATGGAGGAATTCAAAAATGTTATTTTGCTCCTAGCTCTTTTTCTACATTCTATTTTTTTAAATTTTGGGTGTAGATCTCATTTGAGTAAAGAACAAAGCATGCAATGTTTGCAAACCGTAAAAAAAAAATACACTGCTTCTGTGCATTTCTGATGCTGAGGGTTTGACCCCTTCTTCTATAGGAGGCACCTGCACTGCCATCACTCATTGTTCTGCATAAAATGTATGGAAATACATTTGCAGGGTAATCACCTAATATCAGTGCTAAAGGAGACGTTGACCCAAAGGATTTATTTTTTACATAAAGTTCATTTAGTTCGTTCTTAGTGTTACTTATCTGGTTATTGCAGTATAGATGCATCATGTTGCCGTGAAGCTGGTTCTGCATTGTTAATATTATGAATCATAAAACAATATACAGGCAATCCGAGACACAGAAAGAGGCAAAGTATGTGACAAATAGTCATCTCTGCACCATTCACCTTGTTATGTCTGTGCTGGTCACTGACTCATTCTTATGGGCAGGTTGGAGCGTCATCAGGTAGACAGTGATAAGACAGGTAAGTTAATCACATCCTATATTTTTGTGTGAAGAATCTTTCTATGCACAGAAAAGCTGAAGTCTGGATATTTCTCTTTCTGATTCATAGATAAGAGCTTAACCCTAGAAGCTGAAAGTTTAGAGAGTTCATATACGATCACTAGGGATAATACCAACAAGATGGGACATGGGAAGCTATGTAGGACTCATGGAACTGTTACCTGCTTGCATGTGTCTCCTACCAGCAGCTTGTGCACATCTATTGAACACTTTGAGTAATGTGGTGATTTAATTATCTTATGCATTGTTAATTTTTATACAAATGCCCTTTTTTTTTTTTAATTAAATCTTCATTCCGTTTTTATTCCTCTTTCTACTTTTGTTTTTTGAGGAGAGGTTGCACAATGCTTAAAAGGAATAAAAACAGAAGACTGAAAATCTTTTTTTTTTTTTTTTTTTTTTTTTTTTTTTATACATTGCAGTTCTATATTGAGCTTGGATTTTACCGCCAAAGCTCCAGAAATGTACTCCTTAGTTTTATATAGTTTAAAAAAGAATGAACTCTTTTGTTGTATTTTTTATTGATGCTTGTGGCCCAATTTTACTACATTATCCCAGTGATAGGATGAGAATATAGGAAAGCATTGGTCACTGAAACCGAAGTAAAATCTGCCAGTGGGCACACGGAGCGCAGTAAGTTTTTTACTAACGAAAATGTCTTCGCTGGAGTTGGACTTTAGGGCGTATCTATAATGTGTTTAGTGGAGTGTTTCTCAACCAGGGTTCTTCCAGAGGTTGCTGGGGGGGTTTTGAGCAATGTGTGCCTCTCAGGTAAGTGATACCAATGATATTTTTGACTCTGTAAGGGTCAGGTCATTCTTCCCAATAGCCAGCAATGTAAATAATTTTCCCATTGACCACCACACATATGTACTGTTTGTTGTAGATATATAGAAATCATAGCAGGAGTTCCTTGAAAACCTGAAAGTTATTTCAGGGGATTATCTTATGTTAAAAAGGTTGTGAAATCTGGTATATATTGGTAATGACTACTGGTGAGGTAGGTATGTCTCACAAGCCACAGGTGTAAAGTATAGACTACTTGTGTAATGTTACAGTACCAGTGCAAAAGTTTTCTGTAAACTAACATTTTCCTGGAACCTTGAATGTTTTAAAGTTAAGCACAGAAACTTTCACTTAATCCTACATTTCATGGGACCATTCACCTTTTTACTAACTGGATGGGTATATAGAATCCCTCTCTCAACAGTAGCAACAAGAATGTGAATACAAGTACCTTATAAAAGTAATGTTGGACCCCCTCATGGTGCTGCTCAAACCCTATGGACCTACGGGGAAGGATGGATACAAGACCATTCTTCCTGCACAAGAACAAACAGCAATGGCTGGTTTTCATACAGGAAGCTCCAAGCATCCATGAAGTTGCATGTAGAAATCTTGAAGAAAAAATAGACTAAAATGTAACATTTAAATTCCTTTGATTTATTCCATAGATAGTAATTATCCCGGAGCATTAAAGGAAGGTAACTTTTGGTTACATTCACATTTAATGCAAAAAATGGAACCATTTCTTTTTTTAATTCATTTCCTGATTTAGTGTCTTGTACCAAGCGGTACTGCAGTCTCTGGTGCTCTTCATTGTCTACAGCAGCATTATGCTGCAGCTTTAAACAGAGCGACTTGTGACCCATTAAAGAAGCACAATGCATCTCCAGCACAGCCAAGAACAAATGTTTGCTTGTTAACGTTCCCGGGGCTGGACGTGAAACCTCGCACATCAAGATGAAATCACCTCAAATGCACTGGGGAGAAGGAGCATTGTACTTAGCAAGCTCGTACTTTGTTACAAATCTAGCCATGCCTGACAAGGCAAAGTTCTCTACCGTAATAGCAACTGTGTCTTACATTCCCATGCATTGGTGAAAATTTGCCCTAGTACTGGGGGGGCACTGTCTCTTGCAACATGTAGCATGGCACTGCTGGCTGTGGAGACTGGAGTTTGCTGGACATGTTTGGATTGTCATGACTTCTATGAGCTGTTGGTAGAAGATGGCATTGGTATGTTCTACTCACTTTACTTTTTCTTTAGTTGTGTTGCTCTTATGTTGTAGTAGAAATTGTGCTTTGGGTGATCTGTACTGCACAGATGTTTTTTTTGTATCCGCAGGATTCTCAATTAGTATTGTAGACCTTATGTGCTTCGAACATTGATATTATGTCCCTAAATGTATCTATGTGCCCATATTTGTACAGAAACTGACAAATTAAATGTTTGGGTAACTATTTGTTCTGCTTATTGCAGAATTGCATCTTTACACAATGAAAGTCACACTAGCTGACCAAAATGCTGCAGAATCTCGCACTCCATTCCTAGGAATGGAATGTGTAGCAATGGCAGTTTGGCCAGGAAGGGATTGGTGATAGAGCATCTAGTAGGGAACTTATAATGGGGCGACATTTTACAAGTTTGGCCAGTAAGGCACTAATGGAGTGTAATGCTAACTCTGCTAGTAATGGAGCATCATCTTGCAAGTTGGCCAGTAAGGGTCATACAATGGATTGTCCTCTCAGACTTTGCCATAAGTGACTAGTGATGGAGCATCATTTTGTGGGTTTGGCCAGTAGAGGACTAGTGATGGTGTCATCTCCAAGACTCTGCCAAAAGGGGCCCACAATGGTCTTGCTGGCTTGGTCAGTAATGAACTAACAATGGAGCTAGTCTGGCCAGTATTGAACTAGTAATGGAGCATCATCTTTGATGGCTCAAGTCTTCTCCCAGTATTCCAAATGAAAATCGGAGACCAACTGTGTTTATTCATTAGTTTGTAATGGTTGTCATAATAATACTGTTGTCTTGTTTGCTTTGGGTTTCCCAGTGGGTGGTTAGCTCCGTGATTTATAGGTAGATGCATTCATCTAATGTAATTTTAAAGGCGGTGTTCTGATTTTGCATTAATTATCCCTTTATTTAACATTTCTTACCTTTTTGCTATAGGTCATTTTGTATTTTAGTATTTGGACTAGTGATAAAGTTAGCATGATACTCCTAAAAAAAAAAAAAAAAAAAATTTAATTGCAGAATTAATAATATTTGATTTGACCTGTGTGTATTATATAGTTATTAACCCTATTTTCTTCTTTCAGATGAACCCACCAGCCCCAGCATTGACCATGAGGTTGCCAACATTCCTGCCTCAGCTGTAATCTCTATATCTGTACAGCCTCCTCCTACCATAACCACTGTTCCCCCAAGCCCCACCTCTCCGATGCCGGTATTATGCCGCCATCTTTCTCACGAGACTGGTAAGTTAAATTAGAATTTCCTAGGTCAGGGGTCAGCAACCTTTACTATCAAAAGAGCCATTTTGCCTCCTCTACCACTAAAGAAAAATAGTCTGGAGCCGCAAAACATAACACAGTTTATAAACTTTTAAAAGTTTTAATATTTTTTTAATTTTACCTGTTACAACAAGTGTGCATGTGTAGGCCTACTTTGAAATAAATTAAACATTGAACTATGCCCCTAGAAGCCTCCAGCTTCTAACGTATCATCCTGTTACATTAGCTGGAGGCTTCTAACGTAACAGGGTAGATTTTTTTGATGGGCAGAGTTCTTTATGTTCTGACGATGCCTTAGCAGTTCCAGAGAAATTGGGGTTCAGATGCTAGATGCTTCCAGCAATGTGTAACAGGGTAGATTTTTTTGATAAGCAGAGTTTTTATGAATTTTTAGGAGGTGTTAGCCACAGGTGTCCCGTACTTGCACCTCAAATTTTTTTCACCTGTACCCCCGTTTCCAGATAAATTGGGGTTTAGGTGCTAGAAGCCTCCAACAATGTGTAACAGGGTAGGTGTTTTTGATGGGTGGAGTTTTTAGGAGATGTTAGCCACAGGTGTCCCCCACTTGCACCTCTAATTTTGTTCACCTGTACCCCCTTCCTGTTCCAGAGAAATTGGGGTTCAGGTGCCTCCAGCAATGTGTAACGGTAGATTTTTTTGATGGGCAGAGTTCTTTATGTTCTGATGATAGCCTAACAATTAAATTTTAGGGGGTGTTAGTCACAGGTGTCCCCCACTTGCACCTACATTTTTGGTTTTGTACATCTCCCCATTCCAGAGGAATTGGGGTTCAAAGGAGGGGGATGTCATTGTACACACCCATTTGTACACGCCCCGTGGTAGATTTATTTCACTGGTAGATTTTTTTCATTAGAACACCGGATAGGGAATCCCCCTCCTCCGCAGTGTCTTGGGAGGAAGGGGATCCCCCATCAGAGATCTCCCCGCGGCAGCCGAAGGGAGCCACAACAAGGAGGCTGAAGAGCCGCATGTGGCTCCGGAGCCGCAGGTTGCAGACCCCTGTCCTAGGTAATTTAACAAATCAGGACCCAACTAAAACCTAATAATGGGGATCATTCTATTGGTTCAGTGCATTTCCCAAGCCTGTGCACACAGTTCTTGTCACTGGTTGTAAATTGGTGTTGTGGAGACACTTAATTTACTGCCTACAATATAAGTTTATCTACAAAACATGCACTGCTAGTATGGATTTTAGAACAATATTTGGAAACTCGGCCTTTACCTCTTTATTGTTGTGTTTTTTTTTTTTTTTTTTTTTTTTTTTTTTCATCCACCTCTTTCGGTTCAAACATTTGATTATGGATTTTTCTAGTGTCGGCCTCTTCCATGGTGCTTTACAATTACAGTGATACATTACTATGTATACCTATAATTACACAGTACAAACAAGGGTAATACACATGCTGATCCATACGGCACTCTCTGTGGGAGTGTGAGACAAAGTAGCAGGACAAGATACAACAATACCATCATACAATAGAAAAAAGGGCCCTGCCCAAGCAAGCTCTCAGGAGGTCTTGCTTCTTATTTGCTTCTTATTTATAAAGCTGTCATCCATTTAAAGTAGACCCTGATCCTTTGTCTAATCTTCCATAAGCTTCAGCATGTAAATGTAGCTAGCAAAAGTCCTATTTTTTTTTTTTTTTTTTACTAAAACTTTACATAGCGTTTATGAAATAAATGCCAGGTTATCATTTCATGAATATACACGTTCAGGCACTTCTTGTTAGCGGATGACAACTGTCTCCTAACTATGCTCCTGTGTTGTCATCCTGTTACATGTCTGTTGTTTTGACTTACTTGGCATATGCATGGAGGTGTACGTGCATGTAGACAGCTAGTGGCTGAAAAAGTCTGTAGGAGATTACCACTTCCATAGAAATGAGGGAATCTGAACACCTAGGGCCGTTAGGATTGCATGATAGAAGAAAAAGGCAATTGACCTTAGTATTTTGTTTTCAACTTCATTTCAGAGTCGACAAGACCTACTGTTCTTGAAGTGTATACTGGCTCCAAGGCAGAGAGGTCTAAATCATGTGATGAGGGTCTGGATGATTACAAAGAGGAAAGCAGAGTGTAAGTTTTTCTTAATCCCTCACCGTACTACCTGTTTCACCTTTAAACCTGCTTTATTTTATTAATTTTCTTCCCCCTTTACTTCCAGACGAAATCTGAAACACGTCTCCAGCCTGAAAGGCATCAAAGTAAGATTTTTTTTTTTTTTTATCATTCTAAGCATATATTTTTTTTTTTTATTATTTATTTGTTCTTCCATCATAACTGTGTAGATGCCAAGTAGCGCTTAACTTGTTTGCTGGCTGCAAAATCAAAGCCATGCCTGGGATCATGTTTAGGCAAAGGAGAGATTCCTGTGATCAAGATATAGCTTTAGAAGTTTTAAAGGAATAAGCTATTTTCTTGTGAATGTTTTTTTCAGTAATTTGCGGCTTAATAACTTGTAATGGAGAAGTGACGGCTCTGTAAAGTCTGAGACCTTATGTCAGCTATGATTTTTGTGTAAATGCTTCCTTAGATTGAATGGGAATCTAGTATAGCCTCATCACTATCCGCCAGCATGGCTGATTTTAGCTTTTGCTATATATGAACTCTAAGGCTCTTTTTAGACATTATTTAAACCTTATCATTGTACTATACTCTAACCCTCTACCTCAGATGTCAGAGCTGCCACTTTCTTATACAAAGGACAGAAAGCATTCACCAACACTTCTTTCACCATTATATTTCTTAGTTATCCAGATTATTCCACCTAAATAATTTTTGCCCAAATTGTTTCTTCCAGGCACCAGAGAGCATCCAGTCGTCTGAAGAGTCCGAGTCCAGGAAAGGCTCTTCATCCGATGTATTCAGCGATTCAAATAAGGAGGGTTACTTGTTTTTCCGACAGCTTGTCACCGATAAAGGAAAGGTAATAAATAGAGAGAATTTAGTTTTCTTATAACAGGTGGATTAACCTTTTAAAAGGGAAGTTTGGTGAATTTATTGTTATTACAATGTTTGTTAAAGAAGGGCAAAGGGAATTGTGCATGGTTTAAATAGGTGGGGTGGTGAAAAAGTTTCATAAAGCGTACTTTGGAAAGGAAACAGGTTCTATTTTTGCTTTATTGCTGAATACTAAATAGAGAGAGAATTAACGAATTATATTCCATTTAAGCTCCAGATAATCTGCCCAACCTTTAAATTGGTGCTATCGGTTATGTGACCTTTTGTGTTTTTGTGTATATCTAGCGAATCATGAAGCCCTGGAAACAGATGTATGTCATACTACGAAACAATTCTTTATATTTGCACAAAGACAAAAAGAATTCGGCTGGAATTTGGTCCTCCCAGTCTGAAGAGGAGCACGTCCTCAACCTTTGTGGATGTTTAGCAGATATATCATACAGTGAAACGAAGCGCAAGAATGTATTTCGCATCATAACTGTTGATCATGAGTACCTCTTCCAAGCTGATGACAGAGATGATATGTTGGCTTGGATTAATGCTATACGGGAGAACTGCAGTGTGGATGATGAGGTATGACACACCTATCTTTTTGAACCAGTAACAAAAACTTGTAAGCAGCAGTATTTTGTGGCTCTGATAGCGTCTTTTGTGTCCACTTACGATTCCAGTAGCAGTTTTTCCTCACCATATCAAATCTCAACTCATTTAACAAGAGTTTAACCAAATGTTACTTGTTTAAAATACAGCAATGGCATAAGACAACATAATTTTGGTTCAGTAGTTGGGGTAAACTGTAAATTTGGACAGTGGTTATGCTCAACTAGCAATATCATATGTTTGGCCACTAGAATGTCTGGGATCTGTGCCTGGCCTGATTCCTGACTTTCTGTATTTGGTCAATGGTCAAACTTGAGATCTTTGAAGGTGGAGCAGGTTGAAGTTGCTCTTTCCTTGAATTTGAGATTTTCTTTTTCCCAATGTAAGGATCCCAAAAAAAGCCCGAGTACATATCTGAAGCTACATAGACACCAGTACTTGCTTGCTGTAGACTTGCATATTAGAAACTGTAGTGTCAACAGGTTTTCAAAATTAGGAGACAAGATGCTTAGTCAAAAATGTTGCTGTTTTTTTTTTTTTTTTTTGCTGGCTATTTTCATTTTTTTTTTCTCCTGCAGCAAACAGACAAAGCAAATGAGAATATTTTAAACAGAATTGGTGGCTACAACACATCAAAGTAAGTATGAAATCAAAAAGCCAGTTTTGTCTTGTCACCACATAGAGAACTTTCCTTACCTAAGCTCTTTTCTTCTAGATCATCCAACAACAAATCTGAACCATCACCCAAGCCAGGCCGCCAGCCTTTGAGTTTCCAGACTATCCTAGGCACTAAATCAGATTCCAAGCTGCAAAGTCCTCACTCCCCCAAGCAGGACTCGGAGCGCAAACTGCTTACTAAAGGTTTGTAATTGTAATGATAAACCTCTATACTGTAAAACAAATGTTCGCTGCAGTAGGACAGCCCTAAATTAGTCTTTTGCTTTCTTTTTCTTAGGAAGGTCTTCCCCCCACACAAGCTTTGATATGTACTTATTACTGTTGTGACAGACCTTAAACTGAAGCCCTATTTGTGCATAGTGTGATCATTCAAATTGCATGTTTGTGCTCTGCTTGTGCCCTCAGCATACGTTGCTGCATAGGAATGTGCCCATGCGTGCCATCCATAATGCATTTCTAGAGCTAGCTGCAAACACAAAAAGGCCCAATACTTCTGCCTAATGGCCTTGTCTGCCTTGGTTCATCTTGGCGCCCTGTTGCAGTTTACTTATAGTTTTCTGTTACTACCCTTTAAAATTTTTAAGATGAGGTGAGGTGCCAAGGAATTGGCTGTATTTGCCTTGTAAAAATGAGTTCTATTGTATAATGGAGTCTTGTGTTTGAGTCATGGGTTCCACCTTGGATCAGAGCCTTTGTGTGTCTAAAGAGACTCTCAGACTTCGCTCTCCCATGACCAAGTGCGCTGTTGACTCATAAAATGCTCTCTGTTAATCTTTTGACTTATTCATCATTGAATTATTATTTGTATTTGTAAGGGCAGAAGGTTTAGATAAACTTGTGCACCTTGTTTTTTTTTTTTTTTTTTTATAGATGACACCAGCCCACCTAAAGACAAAGGTACTTGGCGGAAAGGCTTTAATAACATGATGAGAAAGACCTTTGAGAAGAAACCCTCAAGTGGTGGCACCTTTGGTGTTCGACTGGATGATTGCCCCCCAGCACAAACTAATAAAGTAACTGTCTTTTTTTTTATAGGTTAGATTTAATCAATTAGATTTATTTGTTAAAGGACCTGAGCTAACCTTTTTTTATTTCTAGTTTATCCCATGGATAGTGGACACCTGCTGTAAGCTGGTTGAGGAAAGAGGCCTGGAGAACACTGGTATATACAGAGTCCCTGGAAACAATGCAGCTATTGCAAGCATGCAGGAAGAACTCAACAAAGGAATGGCAGATGTCGATCTGCAGGATGATGTGAGTTTGAAGGAGCTGTCTGGTCCAGCCAACCTTCTACGGGATCTTTTACAAAACACCAACATATCCCTTATCACATTGTACGCAGGATTTGCCAGACTCCTCTCCTCTGAATTTACCAGAAATGGGCACTACAAGCCACATCTATGTGTTGTGGCAGAGAACAGGCTGGGTTCTGTCCAATTGTATTCAAGTGACTTTTTTTTTTTTTTTTTTTTTACACATTTTTTGCATGGCCTGAAAATCTTTAGAAATGAACCCTTGTATATTCTGTGTATTGCAGTGTATGAAAGTGTAAAATAATTTGTCTTGTTTGATATCCTAGAAATGGAAAGACTTGAATGTAATCAGCAGTCTCCTGAAGTCATTTTTCCGAAAGCTGCCAGAGCCACTTTTCACCAATGGTAAGAATCTAATGTATTTACACTTTTTTATTTTGTTTTTATTGTGCATAATTTGATGTAGGTCCATCATTGATCTGTTTTCCTAATGTCTGTTTTAGAAACAATCCTGTTTGTCTTATTTTTATTACTTGGAAGGAATTAATTTGTATAAGGCTAAGGCTGCTTACACATGTGCAAAAATTATTCAACCAAATGCCTGAAAGATGTGTAAGTGTGAAATAATGTGAACACTGTACATACAGCACCCTTCTGCTCTATGGGGAGGGTGGAGAACGAGCAAGCAGCAGCTCTCTGCTCTCTCTCCCTTTCACTTTCATTACGATCATTCATCATTTGTGGATCCGCTAGGACATATCGCTGACGATATTCCATCCAATACCAGCCCTGAGGTGAATATTGGAAGAGAATCATCTGACATGTGTACGTGGCCTAAGTCTACATTGACTTTATGTTAAACACTTTAAAATGCCCATACAGATTTTGTATGGATTTTTAGGTGGCAAAGAGAAATTGGAATAGGAAAACGCCTCCTAAATGCTTAAAAACATGTTAATGGGGGCTTTAGGGGCAGGATTGGCTGTTTTTTGAACATTTCAGAGGCATTTTAACCTGCAGGATGCATTCCCTACAGCTCATCAAGAAAATGCTCTTGTGTGCACTGGCCCGTTAGAATAAAGAAGAATTTGAAACCTTTAAACGCTGGGTTAACAGTCAGTGTAGATCAGGCGTGTCAAACTCTGGCCCTCAAGGCCTTTATTTTGGGGTCCCCCAGGGAATTCTGAAGGTGAATTGCATCTGGCCCGCCTGCTCATTCTGTCATTCTCCTATGACAGGTGAGCTGTAGCTTTCCTGTCACTATAGTCTTGTAGTGCAATGTTGTGCCATTCAATGTCTCATTAGCTTTGATCACTTCGGGATATATATAAATAATATTTAGCATTTTTATTGTGGGTAGATCATTTTGATTTAAAAAAAAAATTTTTTTGTTTAAAATTAAAAAAAAAAATTCCTAGGCCTTTTTCTCTGTTGTGGGCTTGTTCTGGATCGAGTGTTGGGCAGGACCTCTGTTTCCATGTGGGAAGGTTTTGTATCTGGTGAGAAAGAGAAACTTTATTTTTTTCAGTGGATTTCGGGTTCAGCCTCTGTCTTGGTCTAATTTTTTGATTTCGGCCCTCTGTGTGTTTGACAAAGCCTAACATACCCAGTACAAGATTTATTATTGAAGCAGTCGGTATTTTGTTGCCACCTAGTGGTTCTTTTCTGTGTGCGCACTCCTTGCATTCATAAATAAGAAAATGTTCTGCAGCGTTAGTTTGAGATTTTTTTTAGATGCTGTCAAGTTTTCTTTAGTCCATGATTACATAGTTTGCCATTATTTGCTCATTTTTAGACTAGTCTAGTTAGGAGAAATAATCAGAACTTTTTTTCCCTTGTTTCAGAGAAATACAATGAATTCATTGAAGCAAACCGTAAAGAAGACCCCAATGAGAGACTTAAGACTCTGAGAAATCTGGTGAGTGTCTTCTGACTGTGTTCTATCTATATAATGTTGCTTGTCTGGGACTGTATTTCTGCCACAGGCATAAAACATTGAGTGGAAGTCATAGTTATGTTAAGGACAGCGACCACAGCATACGTATTTCTGTCATAATAGAAAACTAGAAACTTAGGAAATCTGAGGAGTCTGTTAGTAAGGGGCATGGACATAGGGACATATTTATGTAATGTAAGCATTTGTTGTATTTTACCAACATTGGTTCTCTTTCTTTCAGATCCGTGACTTGCCAATGCACCATTACCAAACACTCAAATTTCTCTGTACACACTTGAAAACTGTGGCAGAAAATTCAGAAAAAAACAAGGTAATTAAAAGGAGTTCTAATAGTTTCAGGGGATCTCTATCCATATCAGGATCATATATGGAATTGGGCAGGGATTTCCTATGTGGTTCTGGTGAATGAGAACTTTTTTTTAAACATTCTTTATTGAAAACTTTCAGGTGGGTGGGGGGGGGGGGTACAGAAAAAAGGAATAAGAGGGGGAAGCATAAAAACTTGAGCAAACTTTGCATCAAGTAATGAAATTCTCAACAACAATTATAATGGACTTATTATGTAAGTCCAAAACTACATTAAATTAACATTTAGAGTTATTCTGGAAAACATATCTTAAAAAGAAAAGTAGATGGGTGGGCGGAACAGACTCGACAAAGGGTGGCAGGGGGCAAAAGGGTCACTAATATAGAGGAGTTGCTCCTGTAGGGGATCCATATAGGCATAGCCCTCAAGAGCCCATCAGTCAGAGGGGGTGCTACGAGAGTGGGCTAGTTAAGGGCAGCAAGGACTCAAGGGAGAGTAAAATAATTTTGGTATTTGTTGGATGTCCTGAAATGCGACCAGTGAAACCAGGTATTGGCCACCTTCCTGCCAGTGCCTCGAATGGAGGATGTAAGGTCTTCCATGCGGTGAATGAGAACTTTAATGTTGTATTCCCATTTGATGAGTTACAAAAACCACTTATAACAGAGATAAAAAAAAACTTGTTCACTACAATGGTGAATTGCAGAAATTTGTTTGAAATATCAAGATTGCCCTCTTGTCCAATGTAGATTACCGCGGAGTTAAGTTTACCACACTGAGATTCAACTGTGTGAATATTTGCATAGTTTGAAGCGTGCAGAAATATACAAGTTTTGTGTAGCAAACATTTAAAAAAAATATATATATGTACAGCTCCAAAGCCAGGATGTGGACTTCTATGTAATAGTATTTATCCAAAATCCCATGTGCATTGTTTCAAGATTATGTTGACTTTCCACTGCTTCAAGTCTTCCCTCCTGACCAAAAAGATTGAGTTAGGGAGGATGGTGGGTTTGACTAATCTGGCAACCCCATGTTTTTGGTTTGGAACCTGGAGCTTTGCTATCTCTTTCTGCTTTCATAGGAGAATAAAATAGTGGTGGAGGGGTATATTATCCAAGCAGTTTACAAATGCTGCATTAAGGCCATTACCTATTGTCTCCAAGATTGTGTAGTTGACATTATACAACTTCTAAACCATGATGTGGCTACCTGAGTTTGCTTACTATATCCAATCATTTCTTGCAGTGGTGGTAAGGAAAGACAGATTTAGTGTGCGGTTTGACAAGTTCTGTTTAGTAATCATCATCATCATCATCAAAGTTCATATTTTCCATGTTGTGCGCCTTTATGAACACTGCCAGTTTGTAAGGTGTACTCTAGTCATTCCATAACTGAATACACTTTGTAGTTTATCCATGTTTAACAAACTTTATCATCCACTAGATGGAGCCCAAAAACTTGGCTATAGTGTTTGGTCCAACTCTGGTCAGAACATCAGAAGATAATATGACACACATGGTCACCCACATGCCCGACCAATACAAGATTGTGGAAACCCTCATTCTGCGGGTCAGTCAAATGCATAACCCTATCACTAGTGTTTTTAATCTTGGTTTCAGGGATGTAATTTTATTTTTGTGTTTTTTTTCTGTTCTTAGCATGACTGGTTTTTTGGAGAGGAGAGTGGAGATGAGCCAATTGTAAGTATTGTGTTTTTTTTTTTTTTATTCTTAGAGGCGATGTCTGGAGTTTGGCATGTCTGGAACTTCATGCCTGAATTAGGGATTGTTTGCAACTTATAGGCGCAGTACTAATAAACCAAAATGAATTCATATGAACGACCTAATAATGGTTCATACACAAGCCTGCTGCATTTTGGATGAATAATTATGTTAAAGCACAAAGACAGTACAGCAGTGTTTGTGAGGCACATTCATATAATCCGTAGGTTTGTTAAACTAAAGACGCACATGAGTTTCTAGCTGTCATATCTCTGATCTTTTATGGGCTTTTAAAGCCTAAATACAACCATTTTTTGTTTTGAAGGGTAAAAGGAAACTAGGATTTAAAGTGTATGTCCAGTTAATATACCACATTACTTCTGTTTGAGTTGGGGTAGATTTGGGTCAAATGCACACAATTTTCTATTTCCTTCCAGTGTTCCTTTAGGTTCCATATTTAGTTCTTGCATGGAGTTCATCCCAATAACAAAAATGTTCCCTTCATCCAACAAATATTAAGAAAAAAGGCAATTTGATTGCTTTCCATTGCTTATCTTGGTACATATTGTCTGCGCAGGACCTCAAGTATCTTTTGTGCCATTACAGGAAATGTTTAAATTTGGCTTTTTAAGTTTTGCTTTGTAGAAACATGAATACCTGCAAACAATTGTCTTTGTCCTCCTCTATGGATTTGAATCACAAGTTAATATGTGACAACCCTAAGTAATTCAGTCATATGATACAAAAGCAGTGGTTCAATTCAGTGCTGCTAGTCCTAATGATTATTTCATTCAGAGATAGTGACAGCTAAAATCCTTTGCATATTTTGTAATTTTTTTTCATGCTTGGCCTTGCACCTCCATTTTTACTGGTTCTTGTGATTGGCACCTCAATGACCAACACAGAGGCTGAGAAAGAGGGAGATGCAAAGCCAAGATTATCTATTAACAGAACACAATGAATGTGTCTCATTTAGTTGTTAATGTATTTTTAAGTTCTATTACCATTTATTCACTGCCAGTTTCCTCCCATTTTATGGTTTAGATTTTTGTAGTAAATTATATTAACACTTTATTTTTAGCTTCTCTTTTTTTTATTTTTATTTTTTTTTATGTTTAAATATAACCCTGTTTGAATGGTTTTCAGTCATTTGGCACAAGTTAGATCTAATGTTTTCTGACTTTCGTTGTATTGAGTTCTTAAGAATAGCGCTAAGTCTTTGCGTGTAACGATGTTGAAGAGATCTCTGTTTATTAACTATAGACATCAGCCCAGGAGGAGGGCACAATAGACAGCCAGCCAGTGCCCAATATTGACCATTTACTCCCGAACATCGGACGGACTGGGCTGTCCCCTGGCGAGATATCAGGTAACCCTTGCCTGCGCAGACAGTCTAACCCCGCAGGCTAACCCAGCACATTCCTCTTCTCTTTTTCTAGGTTCTTCTTTTTCTGCGGTCTTACAGATCTATATTTTTGCCTAAATTCTTCAAATTTTCAAATTCAAGGCAGGGGGCTTTGCTTTTAATAGGAGTATAATTTGTAGTTCAGTGCTGGTACATTTCATTTAATACATATACAGTGACCTATATTGAGCTCAGAGAGATGCATTACAGACAGGTGCTCAACATAGCTGTTTTACATCTTATTACATATCAGTAGGAGGAAGCTGGACTGGTACGGTCATAAAGATGGTCAAATAAGTAGAGAATACCCCAAGCTTTACACAGGGTGTGATGTGCACGTATATACATTGTCATATGGGGCTGTAGGGACAGGAGTGCCTTGGCAGCCTCACTTACCAACCAGTGCCCTTCCCCACATATATTGTACATTTCCAGGGTATCATTTAGGCACAATACCACAATAAAGGGGAATATTTCACTTTCTGAATTAGTATAATCTTTAGGTGCAAAAAATAATCATGGCTTCTAAAAGAATTTAAGTGATTGTGTCATGAGGGAAGTCTGAAGGCTGGCATTGCTGGCTCCATTTGAAAAATGCTTTTTTTTTTTTTTTTTTATACTGTTCATCTCGAGTCTCATATCTGGGAGCAGCACACTGTAAAATGGTTCTAAAAGTCAGAACATTGGCATTACAGTAGGGATACTAGCTTCGTCTACCAACAGTAGCAGCCTCCAAAATTGCCTCATGACAGAATTATTTAAAAGTGATTTTGCTCATTTAAAGAAAGGGGGGCATTGCCCTATACTCCTTTATATTTGTTAAAGGATATGAACCTGAGCTGGAGGTAAAATAGAGATGGCTTCAGCTAGCATAGCAGAACTGAATCTCGGATCTCTGGAAGATGGAGTAAAGCTTTGTGCAAAAATGTTTACATTTATTGACAAGGTTTAGACTGAGGGAAGAGTATGCATTCACCAATAGTCCATGTAACACACGTCATCTCCCTTGATTCACCATTTTTTGAGTCACTGAGATAAAACAAGCGTGTGCACTGTGAATTTTAAAATTAATAAACATGTTGTTTGAAAGGGCTTGATTGCTTTACAAGGAAATCTGTGCTAAGAGAAATCCAAAATCCTTATTGTTGGCTTCCTTCAGAGGTTTTAGTAGTTTTTAGGCTGCTATAGTCCTTTTTTTTTTAATTCATTAGGAAAATATTGGAACAATTCCACCAGCATGATAACACACAGAGTCCAGGAATGGCACCCCAAACAATTCTTTCAGCACAGTTTTACTTTAAAGTGGAGCTTATTGAAAGCTTAAAACAAAATATAAAATGCTAGAAGCACTGCTAAGCTTTTATTGTTCTCTGATCCTGTTGGGGAGGTGTTCTCTAACTTTCTGTGGTCATTTTGGGCAGGAAGTGAGAAGAAATCTGCCCAGCGGTTTCCCAGACAGCAATAAAATTATTTTTTCAATTACTGTTTGAGTAGCAAAAGGGGACAACCAAAAGCACTTTCTAAGTAAATCGCGCGGCCAAAAAACACTTCATTGTTTGAATACCATTGCAGAAATGTTTAATAGATTTTTGGGTATTGGGCTGGTCACATGACCTACTCCTTCTGCAGAGTTGCTTGGAAGATGGTCTTGGTTGACAGATTCTCCGACTGCTTTAACTGGCCCGTTGTGGAATCAGAAGTGTTTTACAGCATCTACATGTGTACTAAAGTAATTCTCTGTTCTGTTTCCCCACTTGCCACCTATTCCTTGGCTAAGTACTAGTATCACAGGCAATCTTGGCATATTTCTCCCTACTTGCTACTGCACTAACCAAGCATGCTCCTCCCCATTTCTTTAGAAGTTTCCCTTTAAATGCAAAGCCTGTCCAGTTTTAAAGGGATTTTTATTTTTGTATTGTGTTTTCCTCCCTTTGTTTCCCTGTCTTATGTGAGATCTTTTATGCCGATGTTGACACAGGCGAAATGGGAGGAGTTTACCACACAGTGATGTCACTTGTGGACTCTGTGATGTCAGTGGTGGACAGCTGGAACTGTAGGAAGAAGGAGGATTGCTGTCCACAATGTAGCTGCCTTGTCTGCAGAAACCCCCGTTTTTTGTGAAATGGACCCTACCTTTTATCCAGATTTTTTTTTTTAATTTTATTTCCTCATTTCGAATTTGAATGAAAGAAAATCTGCACTGTTACAACTGTGTTTCTGCTCAGCGTATTTTAAACAGATCAATGCTACTTTCTTAAAAGTCTTTCTGCCATCTCTTGTTATTTCTGAAGCAGACCCTGAGGAGAGATAGCATGGTATGGTCTACTAGTCTTTCTGGTCATAAGCATTAGCCATGTGTCTATAAGGGGTGTGGCATGGGGCTTAGCTCTTGCAAAAAAAAAAAAAAAAAAAAAGTGCATCAATTGACGTTGTCTATTCATTAGCTGGCCCCTTCTGCTCTCTTTATTCTTGTCTAGCCTCGGTTTTCTTTCCCTGCAGTACAGTACTCGATGTTCATTATCCATTTCATAACAGCAATAGTATAGAACGGGCAATCATCTTGCATTCTATGGACCTTACACTTCCAATCACATTTGAGTCTGGCCAGGAAAAAATGGCATCCGGTATACGAGAACTTGAATGTGATTGGTGGCTGTGCAGACTAACTACAATTCTTAGTATGGGCCCTTAAAGGAAACCTGAATGCAGAGAAATATGAAGGCTGTCATTAGTCTCCTTCAAAAATGCTACTTGTTTGGTTGTGTTTGAAGTCATTGCGTTGAGTCATGGGCTTGGAACATGCAAGTTGGAAACTTACCGGTAGGTTACCCATTCAGAATAAGTATGCCTAAGGCATTGGCTCAGCTTGACAGCCAATAAAGTAGTATTTTCAGAAGTTTGGCCATGGAAGTCTTCATATCTCTTTACAGGTTTTCCTTTATACATATGGTCTCTTTGGTGATACCACCGTGCACCAGCTGTCAGGCCATAACATGAATATTGTAGTATTCAGCAATGCCAATTTCATCTTAGTGCAACTATAGCCAGTTTTTTTTTTTTTTTTAATATATACTAGGTAGACCTTAGAAGGTCAGGTATCCATTGCTGTACGTATCCCTGCTGAAATGATTGACACCATTTATACTATTAGTCATTGTCACCAGGTCAGAAAGTTATAAGAAATCTAATAGGCACGCCTATTGTTGTGATAGCCATTTTCCTCTTATTTCCTTCCTTATTTCCTTATTTCTTAATTCCTGTGCCTTCCAAAGAAATCTACCCAACAGTATACTGCAAATAAACTGAAATGAATTGCAGTCATTTCCTTATCGTAATCTACAACTAAAAAGCAGAATGTCTTAACGTATACTTAGAAGTGTCCTACCTTTCTAACAAATTTTATAATATAAGGCAGGGCAGTGGAAGAGTAATATTACTAATTGGGTCTAATTTATGAAAGTTCTCCAAGAATAGAAAATATAGACTCCTCATCGTGGGAAAACCTGGGTGATTAAGCAAACCTAGAATGGATCTGGTCCGGGACTAAAAACATTAGACACAGCATTTAAAAAAATCATTTCGTGTTTGTTGGATCACCCAAGTCCAGCACTTTAAAACAATCAATCATCTATGCATATGTTAGCACTGGGTGCAAAATCTTGGCTTTTTTTTTTTGGATTGAATAGGGAAAGTCCTTGTTCACTCTATTCAAGAAATGAAGGCACATTTAATAGGGTCTTATTCAGAATGGCTCACCCCAGTAGCCATTATATCCTAGAACTTATATTCCCATGTGGCCTGTTAATTAATGAGATTTAGACTTTGACCTCTCAGCAATGATTGTTAGCTCTGCTCTATAATAATGCTCCACTCTACAGCGTTAACCCTTCTGTGCCTTCCTGTGCTATGGATCCACTTGACTAGCCCCATGCTAGACTAGGCCTGTTTGGTGTTTACCTGCTTACTTTCTGGGAGTTTGCCTCAAAGATCAGTGCATTTAGATGGGTCACTTAAATTTCAGTGTTTTATTTTTTTTTTTTTTTTATTTCTAAGAACAGGGTTCCTTGCCATTCCTCTCATTGAGCTGGTTCTGCCTACAATTCACAGCATCCTTTCATGGCGGTGGCTTTCTGTGGTGGAGCTTGCATCTTTTGTGAGCTATGACTATCCCCTTTGTTTTCTTTTGCTTTGACACATTATGTTCTGTGCTTGTCCGTTCCATAAAGCCTTGCATTATTTGTCGCCATTGTATTTCTCGTCATCATACGTAACTGATAGCCAATGTCCTTTCTCTTGTCCTACAGATTCCGCTACTAGTGACTCGGCAAAATCTAAGGTATGTCCAGATAAAATTATACCACAAACCCTGATTGTCGTTTATGTAAACTAGGCCACCTTTGAATACAATTTTGCTTTGGTGTATGAAACTAAAAGTCGGGAGTATTGATAGACTCCATAAATAGGACTTTTTCTATAAATATGAAATTCCTTTTAAGCAATTGCAATGTGTTTGTATTTTAAAATTACTGATTTTCTTTTAAAGATGCCATGAAAGTGGAAGTAAACTCGCCTGACGCCCACTGTGCTCTCCCCTTCACTTTCATTGCGGTAGTTCGTCTTCTGTCATTCATGGATCTGCCAGGATGGATTCATGAACCACATCAGACGGCCGCTGTACACGTCGGATTCTTGTCTGAAACGAGGCTTGAGTTGAGAATCAGATGAGAATCCTCTATGTAGCTTAAGAGTTGCTGCACTTTGCTTTCTGCATTACTTAGCCAAGATGCAACATCTGAATAGTCTAAAACAAAGTGAACTTCTGTTTTCTTAAAATTTTTTTTTTTTTTTTTCACAGGGTTCTTGGGGATCTGGAAAAGATCAGTATAGCCGGGAGCTGCTAGTGTCCTCCATTTTTGCAGCTGCCAGTCGAAAACGAAGAAAGCAGAAAGACAAACCCCATCCAAGCAGCTCAGAGGATGAGGTAGACAGCGTTTTTTATAAAAAGGATCCCTCCCCAGTGGAACTTCGGAAGCCTGAGAATAGAAAAGGAGAAACTAAAGAGGCAAACATTCCTCGAAAACCTAAAGCACTGATTCTAAAAGACACAGACACAAGTCTATATACAGAAGATAATGTTGGGAAGGACAGCACGCCTTCCGACGAGATCGCTCCTTGTCCTCCGAAACCCCCCAAATCTCCAAACCTTATACAAAGACTGGCTGTACCATCTGATGGCACAAAGATGTTTCCGTCTCAAGAAAGCATCTCTGATTCAGGAACTGTACTTAGCACTTCATCCCAGGCCTCTGTGCACAAACCAAAACCTAATGTTTTTATTACCCCAGAGAAAAAAGCCAACGACTTGTCTGCAGAGGTGAGCTCTGTTACCTCTGACTACTCCACCACCTCGTCAGCCTTCTATACAGCTGGCCTGGAGCCCAATTTGATAAGTCCCGAGGTCCAGTCTGTGGCAGAGAGCAAAGGTGAGGATGCAGATGATGAAAGAAGCGAATTAATCAGCGAAGGCCGACCCATGGAAACAGACAGCGAAAGCGACTGTCCGAGCAATGTGTATGACAGACAGAGCCAAGTTAAAGAAATGTCTAGAGGTAGCCGACGGAATTCCGAAGGAAGCGCCAGCTGTACGGAGGGCAGCTCAACCCCCCGAATGGACAGTAGGCGGTTTAGTTCTCATAAACTTATAGAATGTGATACTTTATCAAGGAAAAAGTCTCCAAGACAAAAGACAGACAGTGAATGTTCAGCTGATAGCAAGAATGTTGACGCCTCCACAATACATTTAGCGGAGACGGATGGAACTGCAGCGCAATCTGGCAATTTGGACTTGGTAAAAAGTGACTTGGGCTTGGTGCTAAAAAGCGAGGTGGAAAAGCCAGAGCCCACTTGGAAGCTTAAGATAACAGATAGGCTTAAACTGCGTCTGAAAACCTCCGCAGACGACATGTTCGGACTGGATAGCCAAAAAGCACACGCCGCCGAAACCCGGAGGAAGAAAAATATTCGGCGGAGGCACACACTAGGGGGACAGAGGGACTTTTGTGAATTAAGTGTTTTAAATGCATTAAAAATCTACGAGCCTCTTCAAAAAGATGAGTCAGAACTTTCTGCCGTGGATCGATTGAAGCCAAAGTGTACATCCCAAGACCACTCTATCTCAGCGTGGCTCAAACGAGAACGATTACGCACTAGCACATCAGAACTCAACACCATTAGCCCTGCTGAGCCAGTTTTAGAAAACACTAAGTTACCGGATCCAACGTCGTCAGCTCCTCTATTGTCATCAACATCCCAAGTCAGCCCCAACGACACCAGCGACATAAGAGAAAACAAGTCTGAACTCTCATCCCATTCTTCAGCTGATCAGCTCAATGGGGAGAACTGCCAGAACAAAGCAAAGAGCAACTTTAGTTCTGCTGTAGATGCTCATCCGCACAAGCTGTCTGGTACTCAGGTAGTCCGATCCCGGTTCTACCAGTACCTATAAATCAATTCCACATTTCATTACACATTCAAAATAAATTGTAAAAAAGTGAGCTATCTTAGGCAGTCTGTTTAAAGCATATGTATGGGCAACATTCAAAAAACGATACATGCACATTTCTCTGTGTTTGATTATTCAGAGGGAAAAAAAACTTCCGCTAGAATTCCTGTGATCTCCTAACCTGTTTGAGCGGACAATGGCTTTGCTACCTTACCTAGCTCTCCCCTTGTGGACTACTGAATCCCTTTTTGTCTTTACAGGAGGGTGTTTGAGTCTAGTAGGAGGGAGCTCTGGCAAGACTGACAACACTATTTGGGTTTTCCAAGGCAAAGTTTTTTCACCACAGTTTGGAGCTCAATCAGTTTTTGGCAAGAATAAGACTTTTTCTGTACTCAAGATAAAACATTTTGAAATGTGCATGTATTACCTAAATGTTCATTTTGCTCAGGCATATACTTGAACTTCAGAGATAGGCAAATCATTTTCACTTGGCCTGATGCTAATGAGTTGTGTTATGGCAGTCCCCCTTCATCCCTCCCCGGCAATCCTGTAAAGTTCTGAGATGGCAAAGCTTGTCTTAGTTGCTGACGGAATTTGATTGTTCTACAACCGCCGGTGAGCAACGCTTTGCCTACATTTGAAGTAAACTTCCAGTGTGTTTAGGTTTGTGCCTGAATTATTTTTATATAAATATATATATATATATATTGTTTTTTGTTGTTTTCTGCAGCCTGTATTGAGGCTGAATTCATTCATTGGCCCTGTGGAACGTCTTCGCAGAGCTCAGCTACAGCCAGAATAACACAACACCTTCTCTATGGGAAGCGCATACCAGAGTCGAACAAAAATGCTTTTTAATCCTTATCTGTGTACATACCTTCTTTCTATAACCTGAGGTTTTCTCAATAGCAGATGTTCACCATGTAACAATGTCTTTATTTTTTATTTTAAATCTAGTCACTCGAAAAAGTGCCTCATTATGAAATGATGTGGTGTGTTAGGGTGCCATATTGTTACCGGCTAATTAGAGGAACCTACTGTGAACATGAAAAACCATCTTCTCACTTTCCAGGTTTTATTTGCAGATTTTAACAGTTGGGATTCAGAGCTTCCATTGGTTACACATTCCAATAGATCCTTCAAGTTTTATATACATATATGCCGACTTTTAATATGGACTTTTGAGTTTTATGTGACTTGAATTTTTAATCTTTTTCTGTAAGATACAGTAACTTAATGTATATATTACATTGTGTATCTTTTCTTCAGATACCAGATTTGATATAAATGTTGTATGATAGGCATGTAGATAGTAAATCCTGGGTGGAACTGGTTTCTTTTATTGAAAAGAATACAATTCTGCATGAAGATCGTCTACCACCTTGTACCATGCCTGTGTGCAGACCTACTTAAACACTGGAAATAAAATTGTTTTGTTGATTTTTTTCCTTTATTTTTTTTTTTATTTAAAATTACTGGGTTAATAGCTATTTTAACGGATGTTCAAAGCCTTTTCTGCAGTGTTCTTCAGGTGTTTGAGAGGTCTCTTGGTTTTCTTAGTAACAAAGGTAGCTGCAGCATAACACCATGGAGGCAAAGCAAGATACAGTCTCTGGGCTGCATACATCAGTTTAGTTCATAATGTTACAAAGCAGCAAGTACAATACATAATGATTTCAGTACAAATAATACATCTAAAAAATGAGGGACAAGTGAAAATCTTATGTAAAAGAGAACGAACCCAAAGCTAAATGTGGATCATAAATGACTATAAAGGGACCCCTCAAGCTTTATATGTATCTTTTAGTTTTCCAGTGGTTCACATATGATGACTCTTTATGCTATAAGGTCTCTTTTTTTTTTTTTTAAGAGCCTGCTTTCTGCAACCAGTTGTTCTTGCACGTGCATCTCATTTTTTTTTTAATTTAGTAGATTCTGACCCTGGACAGTGTTGCCTTTCTACAAGAAAGATGTGCATATTTTCCAAACCCTGGAGGGCCACTATCATCTTCAGGGATCATCCAGGGTCAGTGTCTATTGCTTGGACTTGTACACACATCAAATGAATCTTCCGTGATACTTCTCTGGCGAGATCAATGAAAATCTACCAAAGAAGTGAAAGGGGGAGATCACAGTGAGTTTTCATTTGCTCGTTCTCCCCCTTTCCATCTCCATAGAACAGAATATTGCTGTATGTACAGTGCTTGTATTGGAAACAGTCGTGAAAGATCGGTTACAATGACAATAAGTGAGTGTATGTATGCAGCCCTAGATTCCAGCAAGGGTGGCTCACCCATGTTAATCCCAGAAACTGTGCGATAGCCTTAATGTCCCAATATGCCAAATATTTTACACTGTACAGCTCTCTGACCAACCAGTTGTCAGAATCATTTGCACAAAAAGCAAATGTTGCCCTGCGTACACCTATACAGCTCAGTATTGCTAATATCTCTCACACCATGAGTTACCAAAAGGTTATAATGAATTCTTGGCCATTACTGGTTATGGTAAGGCTTGTCACCGGCCCGCTGCTGTTCTGCTGGGGTGGTCCTCCTGGGCAGTCTGTTGGAGTGAGTAAAATTCCCCCCAACTCCACAACTAATGGAAGTGCTTTAATCGCACTTAGTGCAGTAATTACACATTTTCTGTTTTTGTGTGATAAATGTGTTGCCTAGAAAACATCACAAGATGCATACTATTACCTTCATTACAAAGAAAAAAACTTTGTGTCTCTCATCAGACCTCTTGGTGTCTCAGCCCATAGGCACCATGGTAACTTTATGTATTTTTTTTTAGGTGTAAGCTCCAGGATTGCCATTCTTTATTACATAGTGAGCCTATAACAAGTATGTGTATTCTGGTGGTGTTGGGACATATAACATGCACACACTTGTTCTGGCAGAGACAAATAAGTAAAAGTGTACAACCAGGGGAAAAAAAAAATATTTGGTAATGAGGCAGTATTACATTTTTACAAAATATCCGCTGTTCTTTAAGGTGCTTTGAAAATATAGCTGTCTTCTTAGCAAGGAGTACCACCACTCATGGAAACCTAGATACTGAGGTACAGGGGATAACCACAAATGGAGACTATTAAAATTACATAATCGTTATTAAAAAATAATTTGAATCAATTCCTTGTCAATATTTCAATGGTAAAAAAAATCCATATTTACACTCATGAAATTCTTCACACCAAATGTTTCTGGATTATCACCTCAACACGTTTTGCAGTTCACATCACTGCTTTCTCAAGAGGATAGGAGCTACAATTACAATCTTTTCTGACAAATCAGAATCGTTAAGACTTTACGACTTTAAGACTCTTTTCTTCCAAGGCAGTTTCAGCCATTAACAAAGTGGAATTAGTTGTCAGGGAACTCAAAAATGCAGCCATGATCCTAGTGAATTTAAAAGGAGAAATCAACCCATACTTTGTGCCAGTTGCTGGGTTAGTATGTACAAGATTTAAGTTTCCTTACATGGCTAGTAAGGAGTGCATAAAAATACTCAAAAATGGCAGTGCCGGGTCTCCTTGACGTCCCACATTGATTTGCTGATTCAGACTTGGGTCCTAAGCCAGCAACTGGCACTGAGTATGGGTTGATTTCTTCCTTCAACCTTAGGATGCAGCTTTACTAGAAAAATGACTAAAACTTAGCTTTTACTAAAAACTTGTTGTGAAGAAGAGTTAAGGGTTCAAGAAACTTCTATTTCTTGGAGCAAATATAGATTTTTATTTTAACCATTGTAATATTGAAAATCCAAGAATTGATTCAAATTAATTTTTTTTTTTTTTTTAATAAAGATTGATATGTAATTTTTTTTAAAGTGTCCCCTGTAAGATGCCTATTTCAAACCATGTATCTGCTTAAACTTTTGTGGGTATGAAATATGCCCATTGGGACTTAAATGCCTAACTATCCATTTATGAACAACAATTCATTAGAACAGTGGTCCCCAACTGGAGCTCACAGACCACTAAATGCATGGACTCTGAACCTTGCATGCGCAGGGAGTCAGAGAGCTGTGTGTGTCATTCAAAGGGGAAGAACACCCCCCCCCCCCCCCCAGCATTACATCATGATGCCGGAACCTGCCTACTCTCCCAGGTCTGAGCCTGTGATGGGAGAGTGGGCTGTGTTCAGGGACACAACCTGCCCAGAGCCTGGGATCCATACAGGAGACATGGGCCGCAGCTCTCCCCCCACCTTCCCAAGCAGGGTCCTTCTCGTGACCCCACTGGGGGGGTGCACCAGCCAAAGCCGTGGCCCACTAGTGGAGCTGGGGACCCCTGCAGTAGTGGTTACATGAGATGTTAAAGTATTTATAAATCCTAAACTTTTGGCTCTAGACCACTTTTCCTGATTTGCAGGTGGTCCACTTCACTCTTCCCGTAAAGAAGATTCCCTCAATACGAGTGCAGGCATTACTTATGCTTACATCTACAGCACAAATGGAACTCTACTTCTGGTCTGCTTGTAACATCCCAACACAGCCACTGCTTGTTGCATCCATTCTCCTTATCAATAAAAAAAAGCCTAGGACTGTGTGCTTTTTGATTGACTGGAGGTTGTAGACTGAGCTTTGACACTGGTTAAATGAACAAATTCAATATTACTGTTTGTTTAGTGAAACAAAAATAGTTGTTTATATAGTGCTGTCCTGTTTAATGGTAAGTCCTGCCCAGTTTTCCATGGTGCTAT
This sequence comes from Pyxicephalus adspersus, assembly GCF_032062135.1. Lineage (NCBI taxonomy): Eukaryota > Metazoa > Chordata > Amphibia > Anura > Pyxicephalidae > Pyxicephalus > Pyxicephalus adspersus. The sequence continues at coordinate 130,384,355 of NC_092862.1, forward strand.
GGTAAAAAAAAAAAGAAAAAAGGGGATATTCTGTTATGCTTACACTTCATATTTTAGAGTGACAATGCTGCTTCAAGATAAAGTACAGTGAGTGAACGTTGTCATCATTATTTACAATAAACAGGATTTATATAGCGACAACATATTACGCTGTACATTAAAAAAGGAATTTGACAGATACAGACAGTGACACAGGAGGACGTGAGGACCCTCCCCCGAAGAGCTTACAATTTAGGATTACTAGAAAGGGTTACTAGCAGATACCATAAAGGGGGGAGAAAAGCTTCAGAATCAGAAAGAACCTAATCATCCTTCACATTCAATGACGGATGAATAGTAATATTCTATTTTTATGGTTTAGATACATTTTCATGCTGGTTGTCACTTATAAGGCTTGTGTAGATAAGCCCTGGTATTCACATACCCCCTGTAAAAATTTATACCTGAAGAAATTATTACACGGACTGCTTCATAACTGTTCTTGTTTTATTATTTTTTACCATGCTTACATGGATACTCCATGGATCACAAATATACAGCAGTGTTATGGCTTGTTGAGAATGTTGACCAAGTCTGTTCATTCAGTGTGTGCAACTCGCCCAGCTAACCAGCATTATCTACCATTAAGATAGTCTGATGAATTGATATCTGCCAGATTCTAACTCCACCACCTGCCATGCATTGACTGGCGTCAGAACTTCTCTGTTGAGTTATTGTAGCATAAGTGAGGTTGGATTTATTTTGATCACCCCTTATCCCGGTGTTTAAATATCCCTTCCTGGTAAAGGACCACATGAGTGAAGGCATTGAGCTGTGGCTTGGACAAGGCAGAGCTGTGAGCATATTCGCAACCATCGATCAAAATATTTACTTACTAACCTTGTTTGGCTATCACAGTGGAGGGATTTTTATACTACAACTTCACTATATGGCAAATTGTTTATAGATACTTGACTATCATGGCTGTGTTTGTCACAGTATGAGAATTAATCTTTGACTAGATCTGTCCTTATACTGGTGCACCAGAAATAGATGTCATATTGGTAAACACTTTAACATTTTAATATTAACCGATCCATAGGCAAGGAGGACACGTCCTGTTCATCTTCTACTGCTATTCTCCAGTAAATTCCATGTTGATTCTTTGTCTCATTATTTTATTAAGGTTGTCACTGAACAAATATAGGGTAAACAATGCCATGTACTACTTCTCCGACTTTCCTCCTCTCACTCAACCATCTTCCTACTTTTACCATTTCCCCTGTTTACCTCAGCAGTTCATTCAGATAATTATTTTTATTCCTGCCTTCTATCTCAGAACCATCAACTTTCATGTACAGGCAGTCCCAGAGTTAAGGACATCCGACATATGGAGGACTCCTAGATGTGAACTTGACTTCCCTGCTTGTTCCTGTGCAGGACAGAAGCTTGAAGTGGGGAGGGAGCGGTTTGCATGACTTGCAGAAGAAATCTTTCATGACCAAAACAAACTGTGCAGTTGTTTCTTTTTGCATATAAAAAGCATATCTTGCTCCAAAAGTTAATGAATGTCCAGGCTCCATAATGTTTTTTTATTTTTTTGCTTTGTTTGTGATTAACTCACAGTGAGGATTTTATACAGTAACTGACACCATGCTGCCTAAATATATGTTGAGACAAACATCTGTCCCAATTGCATTTATTAAAATAATGTACCTGTTCTGACTTAGATACAAATTCAACTTAAGAACAAACCTACAGTTCCTATCTCGTAAGTAAACCGGGGACTACCTGTACATGTGTTTGTGCAAACACACACACAATCATGCATATAGATATTGTTCCAAATTCTACAATTTTACAAAATCTTTCATCCTCCACCCTTCCAGAAGAGCTTTCTACACTACAGAAAGTAGTCCAATATATAAATCTGGAGTGTATCTTTTGGATTTTTTTCTGTTTATGTTGAGCATAAAGAGCTACTTGTAAATTCAAATACTGATGTTGGATGAGGGGAATTTGCTCTCAACTGGCAATCCCATTTATCCCAATGGTGGTCATTAGGGCTGAGGACCGTGCTCTATGCAGCACACACTAGTTCCTCCACTTATCAAACTTTGACTTTATTGAGCTAGCTTTGTGCACACCAGCATAGTCATGATGGTACAGAAGAGGGCTTTTCCCAAAATGTTGTCCCTGGGTTGCTTTACCATTCCTCCTACCCATCACTGGAAAGGCATGCAACCAGTAATTTGGAGGAAGGTCCATATACCTTTAGCTGTACCGTATATTAGGTGTGAGGGTCCAGAGTCCACAAACTTTAGTCCTACCCAGAACCTGGAGCATTGGGAAAGTGGAGCGTGTGGACCAGCAAGGTAAACAAGCATTTCGCACCATTGCGGTTCTGGGATGTAGCCCCATTGCAAGGGTAGGTTTACCCGATTCTTAGAATTCCACCTTAATTTTTCAGCAGCCTGGAGTCTGATGTCCTCCCGCATCCATCTATATGCATTGCAGACTAATAATAGATTTAGGGGTATGAGGCTTCCAACTGACACATGCATCATCTTTCCATCAGTGCCATGAGAAAGATAGAAACAAGTTCTGTCTGCCCATAGGGTTAGGACCTCTTACTAATCCACTTGTTAATATCAGCTTCCAATATACTCACTATACTCATACTTCCTAAAGAGCGCAGCTCATCTTTGTTACAAAATTATGAAGCTGTCAAATCTGTTGCATAGTCTACTTGCATAAACTCAATTGTAACCACTCAATTGTGCTGCAGAGAGTTGAGACTACAAATAAAATACCCACATTCATGGTAGACAAAGCAGGGAACCATGGGCGATGTAGTTTTCTGATGGCAGCTCCTCTGCTGCCCTCTAGTGTCCAGTTAGAAATAGTGGAAATCATTAGCTCAATTGAATAAATGGAAGTCTTTAAGCCACTTGTACAAAGATTTGTTATAAAGCAGGCCTATGTAGTCAGCCCCATGAAGTAGCCACTTTCTTACTGATTTCTCTTCTACACAGTATGGCACCACAGTATGGTAGCATCTTACAGTGAGACTGCAGTAGATCTTTTATGTTTCTCATTTAAGCAGAACTTTTAAAAGGCCTCTGGGTAATCTGCAAAGCTTTGTTCCTCTTAGCGCCTCCATACATTTTATTGTACACTGATTGTTGTGATGCATATCAAGCTAAAACCAAACAATGTAATGGCTTCCACCAGTGGTTTGTGGAGGGGTTATAGGGAACTTAACAAGGTGGTAGAGAATGACTCATTATTGTTAGGCAAGTGCTCTGCAATCACCAACTAGAGGAACTGGAATGGGGATGTACCCTGCAGTGCAAATCCTGTAGATCCGGTGTACAGCAGGTGATAGGGGACATATGATTTTTATACCGGAGTGAGTCCTGGGTGAACCCATGCCATCCCAAAATGGCCAAAGTGTACATTTTATTAGGACAGGATCACACCAGCCTCTAAATCGTGCGCTCCCCCTAAATAATTGCTCAGCATCACTGATTCCTAAAGAACCAGTGTCGGCACATTTGGCAGCTGTCAGTTATAGTACTGCTCACTGCCACCCCTATTCATTTGCTATGGGGCTGCTGCAGAGAGACGCTACATGTAGTGTCTACCTAAGAAGCAGCGGTTCCTAACATAAAGAAAGGTAAACACACCACAAGCTCACCACAGCTGTAAATTTTGACTTATACAGAATATTTATTTTTAAGGTAGATCTATCCCAAATTTCTCTTCTTTACATCCACACGTTAAGGACTTCATAAATGGAGGTGGCTATTCCAGCACAGAAGAATCTGGTGGCCACAGGTAGTAGGGACAGATCATAACAGACATGGCTGGTTGTGTAGTCAGTATACAGGAACGTGCACCATACATTAGTACATGAGCCAGAATAAACTCATTACCAGCTCTAGGATATGGGTCACAGGTTCGAATCTCAGCCAGGACCCTAGCCTGCAACGAGTTTGCAGGTTCTCCCTGTGTCTGTATGGGTTTCCTCTTACATCCCAAAAACATGCAGTTAGGTTAATTAACTTTCCTTCCAAAAAAAAAAAAAAAGTTAGAAAAGACCTTAACCTAAAAGACCTTAGACCAATGCTATATGACTATGGTAAGGACATTAGATTGTGAGCCCCTTTGAGGGACAGCTAGAGACATGACTATGTACTTTGTACAGCGCTGTAATATGTCGGTGCTATATAAATACTGTGTAATTATAATAGTGTTTGAATTTTACTTGGTGTTTCCTTTAGGGTTTTAACTATTAATATCAAGTCATTTGTTTCACAAATAAACATTTAGTATAGGAAGAAAACAAGCGTTTATCCAACTCCACTCGGAAGAGATTTCAAAGTGTAACTTGCTGGATAAATAAACTTGTTTAATCTTTTATAGGAGATGATATAAGCTGCCATTTCTGGTTCTAAAATATATAGCTTGTTTGGTTGCTGTTCTGTTCCTCAGCCTTTAATACCTTCTGAATCACTGACCCAGAATGAGTGCACAGTTGGGATGTTCACACAACGTGTCCCAGAGTTACCTGTATGCTTGTCCCAGGTGTGTAATGGACACCACTGAAACTGGAATATCAGCTTTTCATGCAAGCAAATACCGTCCTTTACAATGAGTTCAGCTATGGCAGCTTCCATCATCTTTCAGTGACCGGTCCACTTTAAATATATATGTACTTTTTTCATGTATGTTATTTATTCACTGCATGAGTCTAATTACCAGTTTAAGAATTCCGATTTTAGAAGTCATTAAACAAGTCCAGGATTTTCTTACTTTATTTCCCAGCTCAGAATGTTTTCTGTCACCTTTCCTGGGGGTTAAAAGTTTTGCGTGTTGCAAAAGTCTGATTGACAAAATCTATTAGTAAGCCATTGAGTGTTTTTTAACATATTTAATGATTCGTGAATGGTAATGCATTGGCAGTATCATTTTCTGTATTTGCGGAAAAGAGAAGATTTTGTGAAATAAGTGGTTGTACACTGCTTTATTCATTTAATATCTTGAAGCCTGAAAACCTCACTATAAATTCTAATGAAGTCCAACGGGAGGGGGGGTTTGGCCATTTCTGTGCTAACCAGCAAGGTACAGTCAAACAAAATGCAGTCGAAGCCAGACATTGCAATGGGAAATATAAACCAATGGCAAAATAATACTTCCAATATTAATGTAATTACCTTACAATATGTTAGCCCATCTATAATAGAAAGGGTTTGGCTTATCCATTTCTTTATCATTGGCTCTTGTGACCAAAAACTATGCTCTGCATAACACATTGTACTTTATTTCTGGTGGTGAACCTGCAAACCATGTGATTTTCAATCTTTACAGATCCTGTAGATTTACTATAAATACAGTATACTATGGGTAGAAGGTAAGACTATTTTTTATAGCTCAGACTCCATGACACTTCCCAGCCTCATGCTTGCTGATTGGCCTCCTAGTAAACATTACAGCATCATGCACTTTTAATTTGTGTAAGCTATTCAAAGTATATTATATTGCTGTCCATCAGTTTATACAGCAGGCAATCCTGCTGCAAGCCCGACTCTGATATCAGCTCATGTGTAGTAAATGCATTATAATGAAAACTCACAAATAAACACACTTGCTAAATTAAAGTTTCACATTTTTAAAGAAATACATAAGCAGAAGCAATGCTTCATATATGCAGTCCCTAGGCCCTATATGATTTGTAGAAAAAGACTGGTGTGTTTATGACTTCTTGGGAATAAGTGACAATTTATAAAGACATTTCCATTGAATGTGCTGCAGAATTTCATCATCAATACCCAGTGCTGCCTGATGATAATAAACATTTTATTTGTGCAGAAGGTCAGGACTAAAAACCAGAGGTATTTCTGGAAATACAATCTTCCAAATCTGTGCCAGGAAGTCAAAAATTGTGATATTAGGTGAGTGGTTTTGTGTTCTCCTGTGAAGGCCTATACCTAACACTGGCCACTAGATGTCATCATAACACAGCAAATACTTTTTTGGTTGCTGGTGTCCTGCATGGGGACTCCCAGCAAAAGGATCCATAAGAAAATCATTTAGAATCTGCAATATTTCTTCTGCACCCAATGTTCCCTATTTTGTTCACAACTACCTGTTTTAGCAAACAGTACTATTTCAGTATCCATATGAGTTTTTAATGTTTTTAAATCAGAACTCCAGGCAAACCACTGTATATTTATATCCATATTCATTCTATCAAGTTCTGAAATTTACACAGCTCTCCCAAGTGACCTGACTTTTGATGCAGCTCAGCAACACAGATAAATCACCTCCTAGTCTGTGACTGGTCAGTGATGGAAAAACAGCAGCCCCACAGGTTCATCCTTCTGCTCTTTTCTCCTGTCCATGTGTTCCCTGTCAGTATATGTATATGTACAATACCTGACTGTCCCCAACTTATTGTGCATCTCTAATAAATCATAATATGTCATTTGCATATGAATAATTGCTTGTCATAAAGCTAATCAGTGTCTGAATTTTCCATCTGAAGGCTAGATTGTTCTGCACATTTATTTTTTCACATTTACAGGTCTGTTCAGCGGTAAAATAGAGGCAACATTTAAACAAATACAAAACATACTGACAGCATGCATCACTTTATTTTATTTTTCTGAAAAGTGATCTCTGCTTTTTATAGATATTTGTTACAGTAGTTATACAAATTCATTAATTTACAAAATCTGTGCAAACTCTTTCTTTCCAGGCTGCCACTGCGTGAAAGCATGCATAACTGATAAAGGGGGGCGGGGAGCAGCACGCCTGGGCTGCAGTATCGGGCCTGCAGTGACGCACCCGCTGCTTGCCGCCGCTGTAAATTGTTAGCACATCTCTGTATGTAGAAATATAGCATATGTATTATTTACAAACTGATATAAGACTAGAGCGAGCTTGATGTGTAAAAACTAAAGAGGAAGTCTGTGTTGTGCCCCCAGCAGCCAAACCGGAATGCCACAGAAATCTCATGACTTTGGATATAATTTTCCCCCTTGGACAGTTTTTACGCATAAGCCCAATGAGGTTTAATTCACAACCCTTAGTAAGGGCAATTCACTCTGAAAAAAAATCAGACTTAAGAAATGGCCATTCTACCAATGATAGATGAGTTTTACATATTTCAGGTTTTTAAATATAACCAGACGGCTGGGCCTTGGTGCTGGTCAGGTGTGCCCTTAAAGGAAATCTGGTATCAAAAATACATAAAATAAACAATTTTAAAAACAGTTTTTTTTACATTCTGTATAGAAATAATAATTTGTAGATTCAGTCCATTGCATCATTTGACTTTTAAAAGCCTGCAACACGGATAAAGACAAAGAAATGCTTTTGGTGTATTCTCCTTAGTATATAAAGGAAGGTAGCTTGGCTGAAAAGCCAAATTCAACCTAGAATTGGCACCAAGGGTTGGTCAAACCCTTTCAACTACTCTAGGGACAACATGTGTTTTGAATGGAGTTCCAATTTGAAACTTGGGGTGAATCTTGGAAACTATATTGGTGATGATCATGTTATCTATTAGGAGTGTCTGTCATTTAATAAATTATTTCTTTTATATAGCAAGGTGGGCTATGACCCACTAACATATCAGATTTACAAGCTTCTTTGGCTTCCATGTCTCATGTTTAACGTTCTGATAAGTGCTCAGTGCTCTACTTTAATGGATTTTTACACCCAGGCTCTTTGCTCAGAGAAAGAGTGCTTGTACCCCCATATATATAATAAATAGACTTGCATGTTATTAACATAGACTGTAACATCACTATACTTAATATTGGGTATAAAAAAAGTTAAAATGAATTTTTTTTTTAGAGGCTTTGTTTTTTCTTTGACCTGTTACCGCTACACATGATTACATGAGTAAGCATGTGCATTGATGATCTGCCCACAAAGAATATAAACCAGCCTTCGTCCAAACCATGATATATATATATATATATATATATATATATATGTTAAAAAATGACTGTTTAAGTAAAGAAATATGCTCTACAAGAAATATGCTCAGTTAATATTTCTAGGAAATGTGCATTCTCCAGCTGATTGTGGTCCCTCTGTAAATAATGTCAATCACTGTACAGGGGCATCTCAAGGGTTTTCCACTTTTTCCTAAAAACTAATTTTAGACATCACAGATTTTTGATAAAATATTTCCATTAAATATTCACTCCTATCAGCTTTACCCATTATAGTGGCCCAGCCGAGGACTTAAGACTGGTTAGCTTTGTACGAAAATATCCTGGCAAAAAAATAAAAGCAACAAAGATGTCTAATTGACAAAAATAGAAATCTGTAGTCAAAGCCAACATGATGCAAAATAAAGAATAACATTTTGTGCTAGATTTTATCTCTGGCAGGTTCCATAATGAAAAATAGTCTATACAAAATATTCCACATCCACACTAAGATCCTCTTAGTATTAATTTTTGTTTTCCAGCCTTCCTAGTTTACACACACACATGCGAACTTACAGTATTAGAATATATACAGTCACACACACACTGACTTTCAATTTACATAAAAACAAGAGGGCCAATTTAGGAGAGCCTAGGGAAAGACTTGCCATTCAGGAACCATTTAGGCTCATGCTACCATTAATTCAGGTTTGAAAATAGGAGCTAGAACTTGACTGCTTGGTTGCTCCCATGTCCCAACCTACATTTAAATATGACCATACTAATTTTACTGGCTGGCATTTTCAATTTACTTTACCTTCCCCAGATCTTTTAAATTGACCCCAAAGACCAATCAAACAAGGGCAATGTTATAATTACAACATCAACAAGTTTAACAAGAATTGGTAGGCCTGCTATGTACAGAGACAACAACAGTAAGTCACAAGAGACCAAAGAAGGTGGGATTGCGCGTGAAGACGCAACCGTGGCACATCCAGTGACAGTGGCGGGTTAGCACGAGTTATGAAGCCTCCTTGGGAGTGGCGATCTTGCTGGCTATTCCGTTCTGTGACTTGTAGCTGGTGAAGCTTGGTGTGTGAATGGTACGGATGCTCTTCATACCTTGAGCCAGTGAAGTGGGAGAGACAGAAGTAGAGGGAGAAGTAGCAGAGGAGGAGGAGGAAGCAGCAGTAGCAGCAGGAGATGGCCTGCCGTTCGCATTCTGCGGTGAAAATGAAAGATGGTGACCTTTACCTGTGTAAGAAGGGCTCTGCAGCTTTGAAGTGCCATTATGAACAGGACGAATGAGAGAAGAAGAGTTAATAGCACGACTGGACGGAGTGTTAGAGCTGGTTACAGGGATGTGAGACTTCACCGGAGGGTTATGGGGGTTAGGGGGGTCATTACACTGAGTAGGAACAGAGCTGCTTTTTCCAGTGTTAGGGGAAAGAGCTGGAATCTTAGAAGCAGATAAAGTAGGGGAAGCAGCCTTAACATCCCCACCAGCTTTCTTAGTACCTCCGTTAGCCTGAAAATAAAGATGGCAGGGAGACAAGTAGGTCAAAACGTTGAACAATAAATACACCAACACGGGTACAGGTGACAAACCCCCAAATAGTTAAAAGTGTTTTCTGACGTTCACTGGACCTGGCTGAATCCACAGAGCACAGAAAGGTTTATAGAACGGTAGAGGTGGAGAGGCGTGCGGTAACAGTCATTTAGAGCGAGGACGGTGCGCTGCATGGGTCATGCTGTGATATTAGAATGGGAGTGAAATAGCAAGCTGTTAATGGAGTGCATTGAACATACAAATGTTAGTGCTCAGTGTTGTCAAATGCACTCTGATGGCTACCCCCGCGATACCACAGTAAGCCGTGTTCTGTTCATCCCAGCTGTGCATCTTGAAGTGGAACAAAGCAGGAGGAGGGTGTTTTATTGCAGGCATGCAGAGATGGTGAGAGGGAGGCAAAAAAATACTATAGGATTTTTTCATGCCACCAGATCCAGACATTTTAACTAAAAACAAGCGTGAAAGTACGACATCCTTTATTTTGGCTACATTTAGTCAATAACTTGGCTTGTTCTTCCAAAGTTTTGCTCTAAGGTAAAACTACCTGTCTGTACTGTCGTTGTGGCTCCTGAAGCTTTGGCTGTTTGCTAGTTTTTTCCGGGGTTCCTTGTCTACTTTTAGAAGACATTGGTATTGGCATTCGGCTGGTTTGTGGAGCTCCGTTTGAACCCTACAGGAACAGCCAATGGGAGAGAGAGACAGAGATAACACATGAATCACACAAGAGAAGTGACTTTACTGAGCGTTCATACGACATGCTCCACCAAAATCAAACGAATCTTTAGCCATGCAGAGGTTACTGTCAAAAATGAAATATGTAAATGATTCTTAGGAGGGAAATAAAAACAAGTTGAGACAAGCAGTTTTTGCTCTTCATTTGCCCATCACCAAGGTATCACACATATTAAACCAAAAGTTTGTTAGGCACCTACAGAAAAAAGCCAACCACCAGAACAGCTGTCAATTGATTAGGCACCACTGGAACACACTCATGACTTTGGCTTTTTAGGCACAGATACCTTACGTGCTGAAATTGGTAGGGATGATGAAGACTCTATGACAAGTTTTGTATCCTCCACAAGCACAGGTTCTTTGGCCAGGACAGGAGTTTGGGACAAAGTTTTAGGGTCTTCTCTTATTTCAATAATATCAGACCCTGGTCTTGGAGTCATTTCACTTATTGTGCTTTCAAGCTGCTTGATGGTTTGCTCAAGACTGTCTAAAGTTCTGTAAGTATTTTGCCTGATTTCATCTGTCCTGGACACTGGATCTGATTCTGGAAGGCCTTGGACCTCTAGCTTCTCAGAGATGGGGTTAGTATTTTCTTCTTTACTCCTGGATCTTACTATTTCAAATCTTTTAGCTTCCTTGTGATGCTTGACTGTTCCATCAGGTTCTTCTTCGTCCTCATATACAACTACCTGCAAAGTCTTTTTGCCAGTTTTTGTCCCCGTACGTATAGCTTGCGTCAAAGCTGCCAGCTGCTTTTTAGGGAATTTGAACTTGAATTTCTTCTTTACATCTTGTCTCTGACCAAACTGATAATCGGTGGAATCAGACCGCTCTTCGTCAGTGAGTGACGTCTGAGAGGATGTCCCATCCTGAAACATGCTTTGTTTCATCTCTGCTAGAGAAGGATAGTTAAATCTATATCTGCTCTGTGCCTTGACACTTTCCATAGTGGTTACTGTTTTACCTAAGTCAACCTTTTGCTGTAGTCTGGATGCATTGGATTCCTTCTGCTCCTCTTCTGCTTCTTCTTCTTCTTCCTCCTCATCAATCTTTGTCTCTGACATAATTTTTTCTAAATCATCATCACATTCTTCAAATATGGTTGAAAGCCTTTTATAAGCAGACCTTATATCCATTGGCTCATCAAATATTATAATAACAGGCTTCTTATCTGTACACACAAGGGGATCTTCTGACCCAGCATTGGTAGAAGTATCTAAGTTGACCTTCTCTACATTCTCACGATCAATGTTAACTGTCTGGATCTCTCCTCCCTTTCGGTTTACAATATCTTGGACCTCACCTGTAGACAAGACCTGAACTTCCGTCTTGGTTATCATAAAGGCAATATTATCTGCTGGAGACTTTGGTTCATTTGGTGAGGTTGGAGATATTGCTGGAGAATCTGTTTCCTCAGATGGTTGGCTGACAGTCCTTCTTGAGTTCTTCTGTCGTAATACAACTGTCTGACCCAAGTCTAAATAGGGCATTCCTTGTTCCTGGAAAGTTTTGCTAGTATCTTGGTTCTCTGCAACTTTTTCTACATTGGAAACCCTAACAACTGTTGACCTTGAAGACTCTGTCCTGTGTTCTATTCTTCGATTAGTCACATCTGAAAGTATAGGAGAGCTCAACTGCTTTACAACCTGATTTGTAGGAGAACCAGTAGTATGTTCTTCTATTTTGGCTTCTTTTTGATCTTCCTTGTTTTTATATTCATCCCTACCTATTAACAGACTATATGTAGACTGTTCATTAACTACAACTTTGTCCTCCTGCCTATGCTTAGCAGAATCGTGTGCAGAACTTTGTACAGAGTGAAATCTCCACTTGTCCTCTGTGCTTTCAACAAGTTTTGGGCTTTCAGGCCTTAAAAATTCTTTTGAAATACTGCATGACACCTATGGGAAAATATTACAGCGTAAATTGAAATGTTCATTTCCTTGTCAAAGCTCTAAGAAGCAATAACAAAGCCCAACTCCAGCAACTTTTTGATTTGTACATAGTGAGGAAGGCATAGATCCCATGTCAAATGTTTATTGCAGTCTGTGTCCCACTTAGAGATATTTTACCTTACAGCCTGGACAAATGGTGATGGAATAAACGTCTATTGGGGATACAGACAACAACAACATTTTTAATGAAACAGGGAAGGGTCAGAGTCAATATCAGGTTAGTATTACTGTTTGTGACTTTCTGTGCCAATGGCATCTGCCCCCTTCATTTCTTGCCCTGCTATCGCAGGGCCAGAAAGTGGAATTAAATATCCTCAGTTTGGTCACAGCCAGATCTTCAGGCATGGAGGATACAAATTTAAACATATATGGAACAAATATGTTTATAAATAGGTCAATGTCTGCCCTCTATCACACAGAGACCTGACTCACAGTTCAATGATTCTTTTATGTTTCCCCCATCAGATGACCTCTAATAAATGTTAACATACAAAATGCCACTCCTGTACAATCAACTGCAGTGTCCACATAAATAATTTTAAATTATGTAAAAATTGCAAAAGCAAAAAAAATTACTTGATTCTTTTTTAATTTTTTAGCCTGAAATTAAAACAGAAAATTATTTTATAGACATAAACATGCAAATAAGTTGAAAGTAGGCAAGCACGCAGGGAAGGTAAGAGGAGATACAAAAGCATTATAAAAGTTAAGCTTAGAAACAGTCAATTATTGAAACATATTTTTATTGCTGCAGTGGGACCAACAGCAAGTGTGCATATCAAGTATAGCTTGCGGAGGGTGAAGGTGGCAGAATTGTTCGATGTGGCCAGTATGTTTGAGAGGACTATTAGTGTGTGTGCTCAAAGATCAGATGGGTATGCAGCTGGACAAGTGCTGCCTAGCCCCAATTCAGGTTGTTGGCTAGATGTTGGATTACCATCATATAATATCATGGTCATATCAAAGTTTTTATATCCTAGTCTCCTGGGAAATTGCTCAAAATAAATGCTGACTAACCATCGAACAATCATTTAAAAAAAAAAAGATGATATTGTTTAAAATAAAGTTTTGCAAAAGAATGTATCTTTTGTAGTAGCCAGCCTATATAGGGTGTTAATATAGGTAATTTAGGGCTACAGGATTAGTTAGTATAAGCAAAGAAGGTTAAAGTAAATCCTTACACACTAAGTTACCTTCTTCTCCTTTTGCAGAGCTAAACCTGATGGTTTGAAATCTCTCTCTGGTGTTTCTGTTTTAGATGGCTCATACTGCACCTTTGAATTAATTTCCACTACGGAACACTTCTGGAAAGCCTAAAAGATGGAAAATGTCATATATCATGAAGGACAGCTGTTTTCCTGCAGGCTAGTAATCTCACTTATGATGCTGCATTTTCATTGATTGCCTGCAAATAGGCCATCTTGTTCAATTGACCAAAGACATTCAAATTCTAAGGAAGCCCTTGGCTTACTGTTATTACCATTTAAATGTAGTCCTGATGTGATGACCATATTAAAGTGCACCTATTTTAAAATGTCTCATTTGTTAATCTGTTCGAAAAACCTTTCCAAACTTTCTAACATATGGTTGCTGTAGAAAGTGTCCACCTGCAGTGTTATGTTTCCCTAAAAGAATAGTTTGCCCAACTCCAATATGGGAGTCGCTATCAGCCATATTTTGTACATAATTCTGTTCTAAAATTGTATTCCTTAACTCACAACTCACCTCATTTAGTAGAAATTCCTATAAACTGAACTCCTGGCAAGAAGCTAAAAATGACAAATATGGGAGCAGTTACCTGCCAAAATAAATGTATTTCTATCTGTTCAGTCCTTAGATTTACATAGTTCTGCAATAGTAGGGATAGTGACCTGACATTTTACTATTGCAGATAATCCCCCTATCCCCAGCCTGGTTTTAGACAATGAAAAAGCAAGAACATACCAATCAGGTTTGTTCTTCTCTCTCTCGGAGGGCAGAATATGCCAAAGAATAAAGAAATTTACATTTAATTGCACTGGTTTTATTTCTATCTTCTTGAAGTTACACTTCAAATGAACCACTTAATGAAAATTATAAACCCTGTCTATTCTTGCTAATAACATGTTTGTTGCAGGAGAGTGACTGATTAAGCAAGGGGAAGGATGACAGCCCCGAATCCCGCACCTTCACAAGTCAGCAGCAGAAGCTCACATATAGGAAGGTCATTCCAGATTGGACACAATAGATCAAAGTGAGATTGGTTGCAGTTTACGTTATTTTAAAAGCGCTAGATCCCCTTTAAAGGTGTACTTCACCAAAATGTACAAAAAAATCTTTGTGTTTGATATGAAAAGGTTATTCAAGTTCTGGCTACCCATTCAAGAGGTCATCTGCTACATTTCAAACACACAATAGTTATTCATGATACAAGGGAATCATGAATTTTTCACTCCCAGTTTTTAGTGAAGTAAATCTTTATATATTGCTTTAAATGAAATCTACAAGCATTACCTGAAGTTCTGCCATGATTCTTTCCCCTTCCTCTTCCTCCTCTTCATCCTTTACAGCAGAAGACACAACTGTGGTCACCACTGAGGAACCTCTGGAAGTTTCTGCTTCTGTATTTACTGTCTTGGATGGAGGGACCTCTTCAGAGTCCTATATGAAAAAGGCACAATAATATCTAAATAATCAAAAGCCAAGCAGTATATGTCCATGTTGTTAACTTCAAGAACATGAAACTGTAGTATTCTATAAGGTGCATAAAACTATTAGCTTTAATCACTGCCATAGTGCAGCTTTAAGTGGATCTTAGCTCAAAAAGTATAGATTTGCTACTGGTATAGGGAATATCCTGAAGCACCGATTTTGCCTAATCTCTCAAACATTAGCATTTTGTCTTGAATTCCTCCTAAAGATTTATTACTGTGCTGCTGTTTTCCTTGCTGGGGAGAAAGCTGTAACAGAGAATGTGCAATGCAAAGACCTCCCTGCTTTGGCATCTGTGCTGTGCAACATGCTGTTAATTTGTGGTTTCTCCACATCTCCTTTTTTTTCCCACACCAGGTATGAAATCACAAGTTATCGGGGAGTAGGGGGGGTTTGACATGAGGAAGCTAAACCAAGAAAGCTCCCCCCTCATCCTACATTATTACATTTCAGTACAAGATATCAGCTTCAGAATGCCAACAAGAAATATTAGTGAATAACTCTTTGCCCTCTTTTAGTTTTTAAGGTATTATGGTTTGCACAAAAGCTAATTTTGCAGAAAGTCAGTATGGGATTTAATATTATAATGGGTTTTATGTTTTATGACTCATACAAACACAAACCTTTGGGGGAAGCTGTAAACTTTGCCAAGGAGACTGAAGAAAATGCATGTCTCGATAAACATTTGCAAGTAAAATGACATGAGAAGGTAGAGACCCTAAAGTGATGTAAAGGTAGCTTGTTGGAATGGTGTTAACCTTATCTCGATAGTACTACAGTCACATACAAGCCTTGAACTGCTAATCGTACATCTATCAGGCCTAATTATTTTACACAGTCACCCATTTTTAATAACTTATCAGTGGTTTAGCACTGTTAGGGAAGTCTGGCCATCCTCATTCACATTCTGTCAGTCACTATTTACCAATGACTGCTTCTATCCTCTGTGCCTGATGCTAGCACACTTCATAATTGTAGTGGAAGTGTTCATAAAAAGGTGAAAACCAGGCACATGTTCCTAAATCCACTACTTATCTATATGCCGGACCGTGTGCTCCTATTGGCTTCTCCTGCATGCCACACTTTGCCCCTTCTGATTGGCATCTTGAATAAAGTATTTTTGGTTATACAAAACATATGCCTTTACCTTGCTGTCTCTCCATTCTCCACCCCATGTGGTGCTCAGTCCAGACCCTGGTGGGTACATACGACGAGGAGGAGGCGGAGGTGGTGACTTGGTAATCTTTTCACTTTCTTGCTCAACTTCCTTGCTACCCTCTAGAGCAAACACACAGTAAATTTTAATGACAAAAATATACTTTATAAATAAAATGTGTATAAATATATACAAAATGAAAACAATAAAATGTGCGCTAATGTATGTGAAATTTGAAATAAAAGTTTCAATGCCTTAAACCTAAAACCCCTTGACGTCATGTGGTCTTCTTCTTTTCCTCAGGTGGCAGTGGTGAGGGGTCCTTTCTCTAGGATTTACTAGGTGTCACATACTGACATACTGACACCGCAATGCACAGCTGAGTATAAATGGGGTTTAGTCAGCAATGAACAGAACACCAACAAGGCAAGAAAGCTTTTTAAGAACCATTAAACCATTTAAAAACAGCTTGTATAATCTCTCAGTAATTGTCCACTTTATATGAAGTTCCCATTTTTCAGAACTGTGGGAAAGGTATGGTGTCCAAAATAATCGTACAGCTCATATATGTGAACGCTCAGTTTGCCTAGATCCAGAGGTCCAATCATATGCACAATCTGAGTGATGTAGCTGGTTGCATGTTTGCAAGGACTCTTACCAACGACTTCTAATTTTTCTGTGTTGTCCACTTTCGAAGCCTGAGCTGGTATCTCTAAACTGGGGATGGACTTCATGATATTGGCCTGTGCTTCTTCTAACATCTTCTCAAATTCTTTTCCATTATAATGGTCCAGATTTTGTCTTTTCTCTTCAAACTTTCTCTCTGCTTCCTGTAGTAATAAGACAAGAGATGCAAGTAAACCCCGACTTTTGGCAAATAACATTTTTTCAAAAAGTGGTAACGTGTTCCAAGAGAACTTGAAATTATGTAAAAGTAATTTGAGATTTTAATGACTAAGTTAATTAAAGAATTGTATTTAAGGACCTGCTAAAATTACACACAATAAAAACAATGAATTCACATGTAAATCTCCCTTCCATATCAGGTAGGATCGCCCTATTTAAAACCACTTTCATACAACAAAGAACTGATAGTTTGCATTGCTGTGTGAGTGATTTTCCTGATTTGGAGTTATAAACCAATAAAGAGGAATAGCAAAACTCAGGAAAAATACAAACTTCTGCACATTAGTGGAGGAATTAATAATGTCTAGTTAATTTTATCTTTAAAGTGAACCTGTGCTTTGTCCACACAGAGCTAAAACAGTAATTTCATGTTTAAAGCCAGCTCATAAAGCACCTTCTTTCCCTTCATGTCCTTGCTCTTCAATTCACCACAAAGTGAAGGGGATGAATCCCTATCTGATTTGTCTCTGTTTGGAGCTTTTATAGGACAGGTAGTTGTCTTTCTGTCACAGGCTTTACAAGAGAAAAAGTGAGTGAGTCACAAATTCTCCAAGCACCTGGCAAGTTTCTTCTCTGCCAGCAGCAATGGAGTTGCAAGACAGTAAGGGAAAGGTAAAAATATACAGGGGAGGGGCAGATTGCACAGACATAGCATAGGCACACACTAAATCATATAATGCCACTAATAAGAGCTGAGTACCTCTATGGAGACAGCTCTATTTCTGTAAGCTACATGCTGAATTTCTTCAATAAATAAGTTCTGCACAGAGGATCCATTATGCTGAGTGGGCTGTACAGCTGGAGGTTGCTCATGAGCAGCAGAGGCTGGAAAACTTGCTGAATGATGGCTGGCCGACGCTTCTATTACATGACCAGTCTGGTTACTGGAGTTATGGATATGATTAACCAGTGCTGAAGAGTGTTGAGATTGCTGCATATGGACAGGTGAGCTTTGTACTTGGTGAACTTTAACCCCAGCAGACAGTGGCACCACCTCTGACTTTACAGACACCTTCTGTGATTCCGCCACATTAGGTGCTTCTGTCTGTGTTGGCGGAAGGTATGCATGACTTTTTTCTTCCCTGTGTTGGTTTATCTCAGTTTCAGTAACTTTCTCAGTGATGATAAACTGGTTATTCTGATTGAAGTCAGTGACTTTAGAGGGTCCGTCAGAAACTTGCCTAGGGGAACCATAAAAGAAAAGGAAGTTAGTTTCTACTTTATACTTGGCTTATTCCATATTGTTTTTAAGGAATACTAATAAGCCAGAACTTTTATTAACTAAATTACGCCATAGGAAGATGTAAGATGAATTAGACCCCAGGGTGCTGTTTCTAAAATAAAGTTGCTTCAGGGCCTGGATATAATGAATAATTAGTGCCTTGTAGCTTGTAGTACTGAACCCTAGTAAAAGTTGAGCACAGTCTAAGATCTTGGTTAAGCTTGGTTTTGCAAACCTGCCCCTAAATTTCAACCTGGATCAATGTTTTCGGGAACACTATTACACATATTCAAAACAAAGTTTTTGAGTAGATGTCACCTTCTGAGGGTCGATAGGGCATCAGTCATGTTTCGGATCCTCTTTAGTAAACTGTCCAGCTTGTGAGGTTCTTCTTTGAGGAATCTTACAGCTTCCACCTCCACCCGGAGAACTGCTCTCATCTTATTCTGTAAGTACGGAAACTCCCCTGGAAACAAGAGAGAGGACCTTATTATTATTCAGATTCTACTAAAAAGCAATGTACAAAACACATTGAAAATAAAAAATCCTGGTGGTGTGCAATATTGTATGAAGGCTATGCAAGGCTCGAAGACTATGTAATCATATTTCCTTTTTATAACAGCTTGTCCAGAAAAAGGTGACTGATGGTTTCTTTAGATTACATACAGTGAAAGTTTTCAAAAAAGTACACCTAAAGTTCCTAAAGTACACCTAAAAGGAAAGGCTTCCTTTAAGCTTTGCAAAGCCCATAAGCAAAGTCTAAGGCTACATACACATGCCAGATGATTCACGCCTGATAACTGCCTCAGGGCTGAATGAACAAGAATCTGGTGTGTGTACAGCGCTCGTTCCACGCTGTTCATGGATCTGTCCTGGCAGATCCACGAACGATCATAATGAAAGTCAAGGGGAGAGAGCTCAGCGGGGTGCCGTTCCGTTGTTCTCCCCCCTCCCCTCTCCATAGAGCAGAATGGTGCTGTATGTTCAGTCTTTTGTCATTGGAAAGGTTCGTGAAAGATCCCTTCCAACAACAATTATTGAATGTGTGTATGTATCCTAAAGTTTTGAACATGGATCAAGCCTGGCAAGCCTGAATTATACCTTTGAGGTTAGACACAGCTTCTCCAATCTGGCGCAGCATAAAAGCTCGATCCTCAACGTCCTTTAATGTAACAACTCGAGAGGTGGAATCCTTCTTTACATCTTCTACAAAATTCTCCAAGTCACTGCAAAAAAAACATACACAATCCATTGGGAAATCAGGATTAGTTAATAAACACAGATCAATGCACAATGTGCTGCAACAACATAAACTTCAGAACAACAAAATCAGAAATCTTATACTGTCCAACTCCGACCATCTGATTAGGTTTCAGTAATACAACAAAATATAACATTCACATTTTTTGTTTTTACAAAAATCAGAAAAATGAAGTCCACTTAGAGACAGTAATATCTATTTTGGGCAGACATTAAACATTATGTTCTCCAACATTCAAACTATAAGCAGACACTAATATGAAAAGCGGTGCCAGGGAGAGATGCATATTAAGCACACAGCTTTCTGTTCTCGGCAGTATTTGGCAAAGTCTTTGAATATATTTAGGTAGTCACAGCAAGCTCCTGTGCCTGTATTTTACTTTCTGATTTATATTACTAACACAGGAGAGTGATGTTAGTCACAGGAACTATCAGCAAAGCCCAGATGTAGGGGTAAATGCATAAAAATAACATATTTTCTCATCTCCTCCTCTCCCAGCTGCCTCTTCCATCTCAGTGCACAAATCACACATTCCACAGCACAAACATGACTCAATTCTGTGTAGAGTGACATACTGAGCGTATTAATGGTCAGGTTTACGCCTGTGCTGAGGTGTAAAAACAAATCCCCCCCCATCCCCCATTCCTTACCAATGCAGCCATTTCTTCATACCCCTGCAAGATTAAAGAAAACTGGTCTTCTATTTATTCATCATAAGATGCCTGCTATTACAATAATCAGATGGAAAAAGCATCTTCTGTGGACCCTCGCTGATTCAGGTTTGCTTTGTTGCTGGTGCCTGACATCCTTTGACTTCATGGTTAAATTCTACCATCTGCCACTTCCATGTTTAGTAGGAGTGCCTCCAGCATTTGGATTGCAGTTGCCTAATATTTTCTATGCCTACTGAAAAGAAAAGTCTTGCACACATTGAACACCCATAACACCTAAACAGAATGTATAATGCACAATGCTTAATGTTCTCCTGGAGCCAACACAGTGGGAAATGATATGATATGAGTACAGCCTAAAATGATTTCTAAAAATCATGGGGTGCTGTATTTTTCTAAAAATACAGCACCCCATGCTCCTAGCTTGCAAGGTCTTGGAATAGGCATCTGTATTTCTGTTTCTGCATACAGCCACTGCTCGTGATCTTCATATTATAGTTGAGAAGGTCCGAAGCAGGTTTTTTCTATTAGCTATTTCAGCTATCCACATGTAGGCAACGATACAATGACACTTATTTTATGTTAACGGAACTTGTGTCAGCCAAGACAGAAATTTACATCACCAATAGCACAATGCACAATAAACAAGAAGATGGGTGCTTGGGCAACAATGTGCTAATCCAGTATACAGCAATCAAAAGTAGCCACATAGTTTGCTGATATTTTTAAAAATGATCAACTTTTTGATGTGGACCACTTTATTAAGTTGGTTATGTGAGTCTTACACATACATACACATACATACACATGACAATAAGCAGTGATTAGGTCAATCTTGGATTACCCACTAGCAGATACCACCTCTTCTCCAATTTGGACCTTGATCAGGTACAAATCTTTACAGAGCTAGCTGCCCAGACTTTCAATCACAGAGACAGGCAGAGTAACATCTTCCGAAGTTCTGTTGTGGCTCTTTGGTATACAGTCACATTACACCTGAATGTCACAAGCTAATGCGCCTTGGTAATGAAGGGTTTTCCAGGTGCTAGAATCACAGGTATTTATATTTTACCCAGCAGCTCTCGTTGACTACAGACCCCTCTAAGATGAAGGTCTGAATAAAGAAGCAACTTCACGCAAGGCACAAAATATACTTTTGGTTCTGCTACAGGGGGAAGCTGGTCCTCCAGCCAAGTCCTCGTATGATTTCACTAGGTTACTCTTTCCATTTTTAGGATTTATGAGTCCATCCGGTTCATAAAGTCCCCCCCTTTTTAAAACCAGCAATTTTAGCTTCAATGGAGCATACATTCTAAAGCCCCCAAAATGCATTGCTTGTTTTTTTTTTTAATAATGAAGCAAAAAATGCAATAAATAAATCTGTCCCTAAATTTTTGGTGTAGAGCTCCAACCTACCCCACACCAATACAATTCTGATAGAGAAGCCAATCTATTCCCACCCGGCCCAAAAGAAAAAATGCTTAGACTGGACATATAATGACTATAAAATATATATGTGACCAAATTCCAGACGTTACAATCTCATTACAGTCCTTGCAAAAACACACTTTGGTATAAAAAATACAACAATCTTTTATTCAAGTTAAATTAACCAATGTTAAAAAAAAAGAATAGAAATGGATTGAGCAGCGTCCAAAAGATGGATGATTGATCTCTTTTGGATGAGCCCCAGCTGTTGCTAACGGGGAAGTTTTTGTGAAAGTGTGCTGCAAGAAGACAACAGATGCTGATGTTTTAGGAAGGAATGGGTGCTGAAACTGCTGTCAATGTAAACTGAATAACTGAGAATAAAATAATAAGGGGAAAAAATCTAAAACCGAAGGTATCTATAAAACCATCTGTATCACACAGAGGCTGCCGTGATTTTGGATGTAGACCAAGGGCACTGAAAGCAGGCAGTAAATATGGCTACATTACGTGTCTCCTGTGACAAATATCTTCTCTGCAAGAGCAGAACCTAGAATATAAAACTGTGAAATGAGGACAACTTTGCAGAACTGAAGAGTGATGGGTAAAGGACACTTATTAAATCTTTTTTATGGGATAAAGCAAAAGGTAATTGCATCATATGAAAATGATACTCATAATTAATATTTTTTTGCCACCAATTACCATATAATTAATAATGACTTATGCAGCACTGTTATCTCCTGTGGAGCTGCAAAAGCAAGGGGAAAATAAAAGCAAATACAGAAATAGCATTTATAAAAAATAAATAAAATGAACACAGATTTTTTGCTACACTTTTATAGCACATATGCAACAACAAATTGCCTGAACAAAGTACATAATTGTAAAGTTTGTGCATTGGCTTTGTTTTAGATTTTTAAGTGACTGATCATATTATTCTGCAATTCATCATAGGACATTTGAGCTATGCACACAGACTAAAGTTTTTAATACATGAACTTTTAACAGCTGGTGTATTTTGTTTGTGTAGCCTGTGTATGAATTAAGTATATGCATAAACTGTACATCATGGGTAAGGCAGGATGACATGAGTATCCCATTGCCAAATCTGAGAATTTGCATTAGAATATGGAGTGATACACAGAAAATTATATAAAAAAGCTACCAACAGGCTTGGCTCCTAATTGTGCTTCAACACTGCTTCTTCCACCAGACTACTTTCACGGTGACATTCCGAGGACTTTTATATACAGTAGATTGACTGAGCCATTGTTGTCCAAGTATTATCCAAGGTCACAACCCACTTCCTAGACTGTGGGGCTTCATGTAAGTCAAGCATGGTGCCTGTGCACTTCTCGGCTGAGCTCACAAATGCCTGACAGGGATCACAGACTGTTGCAACTTCTAACTTTAGAAATTTTTCCAAAATTGCAATCTGATCATTGGGGAAAAAAAATGAAACTTAAATCGAGTTCTCTTTGAAGGAGACTGATGGCATAATGTAAACCCAGGAAAAGGAACCTGCATATATATTAAGGACTGCTTGCTAATAATAAATGGTGGACCTTTTCTAAAACCAGTACTTTGAGGAATGTGCTCATGCCGTCTTTAAAAGACTTTGGAAGGTTAAAATAAATTTCTGAGGACTATATAGATCTCAACATCCAATATCAAGTCTATAGCATACAAAATTGCATGAAAATTAGATGTAATTTAAATCTGTATGCGTTACTAAAAGTAAAATGTGTTATAACACAAAAACAACTTTGCTATCATGGACCATAGCCTACATCCAGGCCGGCCAAACAGTTCAAAAATAGACTCCTTACCTTAACTTGATGACAATCTGTTCTTCGTCCTGGAGGTACTTCTGGCGTTCTTGCTCCACTAGGACGCGCTGTCTCTGCACCGGATCCTCCAGGCTCCTGACCACGTCTGTCATTTTACTGCTGATTTCCAGTTCTGCTTTCTTCATCATGGCCCGCACCATCTCCTGGTTCTGCAGCTGTGACACAAAAGAAATCAGTTTCCATTTCTTGCTTCCGTCTTCTAAGAATCCTAAACACACATTTCAACTTTGACTCCAGAGATGCGCTTCTACAAGGAGCCCTGATTAAATAATGTACATTGTATGCTGGCCTTTGGCTCCTTAATAAACCCCACAGCTGCATTATAAGTATGCACAAATGGACAATTGAACAGTGATTGGATGATGCAGCCAGAGAATCTCACTTAATGGTATTCTTTGGTCTCAGTTCAAAAAAGACTCCAAGTTTCCCAAGGAGTGCTAAGCAGAGAATATTTAACTCGTTTAGAAGTATCCCTTTCATATCTGTGTGTACTTTACTATGCAAAATATTTTTGAAGTGTGCCATAGAGAAACTTTGTATGGTTCTTCAAATATTAGCAGACAGATCATTAAATTTTTTTCTTATAGCCTTTCACTGCACCTGTTTAAAGCAAACCTGTCTGAAACGCCATTGCTGATTTTCTCGAAAATGCTAGTTTTCTGACTGGTATGGTGAACTTATGGCTTAGATACTTTTTGAGTGGCTGATGTAGAACCATGTCACAGATTAGGAAAGCCAGAATCTCCTATTTGCATATCTACCTGTAGCTCATAGTATTAAATCGGTCAGTGGCGGACATAGCCAACAGTGGTGAAAAATTGACATGGGGCTCCCCTGCCTAACTTACTGAGGAGGGCCTGGGGCCCTTTTATAGCTGCCCACTTTGCACATCCCTATCTCCGCCCCTGGCCAGCAAGACACCAAGGGAGGATGATATTGGTAGAGCACAAACACTGCTGTTTTATTTTAAACAGATTTGCTTTAAGGGATCTTTAGAAGTGGAGAGTTAACCCCACAACCCTCTGCACTCCAAACATTTTTTAACTTGGTATTTAGTATGGCTCCTGTGCAGGCCTGGGGTCATGGGTTTGAGTCTGTTTGCCTGTCTGCAGTGGCAGTAGAGGTAATACAGTTCCAAATGTCCTTAATAGCCAAGCTGAATTTTACAAATGTAATGAGGCATATTAGAAGAAGAATAAGATAACGGACATTAATTGGGGACAAAACTTGTGCAAATGCATCCCTTGGCTGAGTGCACTAATTAAATGGCAATTATGATGATATTTCAGCTTAATGGAACAGGTACATTTTGATCTTGTGCTCTTATTGTAAACTAAAGTTCAAGGCAGAGAATTCACAGATGGTAGGGATTCTCTAATGCTCAAAGCAACATTTTTAGACTTGGCACTCCTTGATGATCAGTTCAGCTCCTGCTGTGTTTTTCTGGAGTTTGGTATGCGATTAAAAAATATTCAGAAAGTGCTAAGAATGTGTCAGATTAGACAACCCAAATACTTGAAAGAAATCAGACATAGCTAAAGGCAGCTATATACTTTACAAATGCTTAAAAAAACTTGGAAACTGGCCTCATTATTTTCAGCAGGGGAGGCTGAAGTGTGCAACAGGCAGTTTAAATGTCTGGCGTTCTTTTATCAGAAGGCATCTCATTGATTGTCCAAAGATGTCTGCTTTTCAATTACTCATATTTGTAATGTCTATTTTGTTTGGCAATAAATATTTTAGTTAGTCTGGAAAGCTGCTGAGCTGCACGTTGACCACACAGCCGAAGCACTCAGCCCTAAAGCCAAACTCTAAACAGGTATTAAAAAAAAACTTTTTTGCAATTATGTGTTACTAAAATCATCAAAATGATAACCTTATGAGTCTGCTAATGTTCATTCATTGTCCAACCCAACCCTGGGGGTGGGTAAGTGACCAAGCTATATTACTAAACTTAGTTACAGAAAGGCATGGTCACCAATCGCTGGACAGCAAAGGTAGCTGGAAGGCAACTCATTGCAATGTTCAGGGGATATCAGCTGCTCTAGCTGCCTGATACAGACTCTAACCACCCCTGCTGAAAATATAGGAGTTTCAAAGAAGATAGGAGTGAATGTTTGACTCATCTAGATTTAGAATGCCTAGTGGTTACTACCTGTTACCGTACCCGGCTGCCTGTTGACAACCGTGTGTCAGTTCTTCAACCGGTATTCCAAACATTGCCTAATGATTAAGCTAACCATTCAACATACAAAAAAGTCTAAGACATTAAATTTAAGTACTTCTAATAAATGCATTTTTAACCGACTCAAGCTGTCTTCCAACAACAGAAGTTGGTTTGGCATCCAAAACTCCTTCCCTGTCAAAATTGTCTCAGATTTTCACAAAGTATAACATTCTTCGGTATCATAGCCAGCAGCTTACATAGAAAAAAAATTGCATTTTTAGTTTACTTGCCCTAACGCCTCACATTAGCTGTGCTCACAAATTATTAACTCCATCCCATTAACACTCGCTGTGGATTGTACACAAGGAAGATGTGAGAGAATGACTGAGTATAATTATGCGCGGGAGAATCGTGTAATTATTTCTCGCCAATTACAGTAAATAAATGGTATGTGCCACCCTGATAAAGAGTCTTTGGGATGAAGACGTCTGAAAGTTCCTTCTTTGGTGGCAGAGAGCCAATTAAACAAGATGGAATTCATTTGAAATACTAAATATATGAAAGGGAATGTGTGCCTCTCCTGCTTTTTAATGTTTTAATTACACACAGTAACATTTCAGAAAAGAAGAGTGCTAATTCCCACTGAGAAGGGAAAATAACATGACTTTTATGGTAATTAAACAGCAGCCCTAGTCATCGCAGTGTGAATATTTAATTGTAGGTGAATATACTGCCATTGTTGTAAAATGGGGGGGGTGTAGATTATTTGATGATCCCCAGGCAGGAGGATCCTAGGACCCAAACAATGCCCAGAGGGTCCAGGTACAACTTGCATCAACCAAGGGGGTTTCACAATGGGTCAACAATGTGCAGCTGCCTAAATGCACTTGTAGGCTGTTGGTGTCCCATGGGAGGGCTACACCAGAACATATACGGTGAAACTGAACAGAGTTCTAATCCTGCCCTGTTCTGTTTAAAATTGGGGAAAAAACTGATTAGACTTATACTTTCATGTAAATTTGGCACAAACATGGACACCCTTTACATTAGTATAAGATGATAAATAACAGCTATTGATAGGCAGTCTTTTTCCCAATCATCGTTTTTTAACCTGTCTAGATATAGGTTCTGCCATTGCAATATTGTTTGTGCAGTTGTCCCTCATCCTCATCCTTCCTTCTCTGGTGATTGGTGAATCTGTGCAAATCTGTGCATACCAGGTGTTGGGAAACCTCATGTGCACTTAAAAATTCATTGTAAGAATACACTAAATAGTAAAACAAGAAGACACAAAGTTTGGTCATTCATACCAGGCCAAGACCTGCTAAAAACTAAGCTGATCAACAATGGTTGCAGGCTGCACAATCCTTACTATACCAATCTGCATAAATATATAGACCTCCAGTGTTCAACCCAGAATTTTTTTTAACCTGGGTTGGAAGAAATTGTAGGAGGATGGCAGCCCCTGTATTGTAATCAAACTTATCAGTAACCACCCAAAAACAGCCGGGTGGTTACTAAAAAGTGCCGGCTGGTGCACGTAGTTAAGAGGGGCTGGAGAGAACACTGGACCTCCCTTGCCTCCAGTCACCTTTCTGAACCTCTGTCACTCCTTGTATGAGTTGTGTTGGACTTTCTCCTTCTATAACCTTCACTTTCTACATTACATCTGCTGTTAAGCTATCCCATAATTTACATCCTTATTGACATTATCTTATTACACCCTGTCAGCAATCATTAACTCTGGAATGGATTATGCCTAATGTTGTTCTATATGTCACATATATTATATACAGTTCAATAGGTCACTTACAGAAATGGAGACCTTGACTCCTGCTACAATTAGCGAGTTTCTATATTTAGCTGACATAATAAGTCCATGATAGCTAAAGGACCGGAGGTGTATATGAAGAGCTGTTAAATACCACAATAGCAACATTTTGACCTATGCAGTCAATGGGGCTGTCCAGTTTTTGTCAAACTACCAGCAATATACATTGATCCATGGTAACTTGTAATGACTTGATCATGACATCATGTGTCTGATTTATTAAAGATATCCAAGACTGGAGATGATAGACTATCATGGGTGAACCTGGGTGATCCAGCAAACATGGGTTGGATGTGGTCCAGGATTGAAAGTATTTGCAAAGTAATAGCAAATGATTTTTAGGAAATCTGTTCCAGGATTCCTGGATTACCCAGGTTCTCCCAAGATAGGCTATTTTCTCTAGTCTTGGAGAGCATTAATAAATAAGGGAGCAATATATGCCACTGGGAGGACTGTCTTAGATGCCCAGGTATAATGGAGTCTGTTAGAAAGGGGTTTGACTTCAAGGAATCAAAGACTTTTCTGGGAAGTCATTTGGGAGGAATGCAGATAGTGTGATGAACTACCACCACTTTACTACTGTTTGTCACTTTGAAAAAGTAGGGAAAAGATACACCATTCAGCCGAATGGAACTTTTGATTACCACTTCAGCGGTATTATTGCATCTTTATTCTCCAATTTTTAGAAGCCTCACTGAAAGAGAGAGTTTTAAAAGTGGACATTTATTTTATTAGGTGGGAAACAAAAAAAAACAATGTATGTGTCACACTAATGTAATTGTCAAAAACATTGGTAATCTTTTTTGGGTACTCATGAAGAACCTAATTATGACCCCACTACTCCGTGCTACCTCTACTACTTTACAACGTACTACTGTTATAAAAATCAATTACCATAAACACATCATGCCACACAAACACGACAACAATCAATTACAGATCTCAGACTTGGATTGACTTAGTTACATTTAATTAGATATTTTTTCTGCCAGGGCTGATTGCTCCTATTTATTAAAAAGATGACATTTCTTAATTGAACTATTTATTTGACACAAAGATGCAAAACAATATTATGACTGTTTCTATTAAACAGCTGTATTGTGCATGGCATGAAAACAAATCTTTAATTGCATGAAAAATAAAACAGCTCAACACAACTGATCCGCTAGATCGTGTGGCCCTTCAAAACCAGGAAAGGATTTAGATAAATGTAGGTAGAAGATTGCTAGGAAACGTTCAATTTCAGGTTCCATTTCAAGTAATCTTTATACTAGATTGAACTCTGATGGTTGAAAGCTTCCAAAATTTTCACAAAGTGTATGGCCAGCATTATGAATACTTTTAACCGCTTGTATGATGGCAACTTGAAACTTGTAAAGGTGTGAACATTAAAGAGAATATTCTGTTGTAGTACCCAGTTGGTATGTTTAGTTACCTGCCATCCTGTACACTTACAGGTTTAATGTAATAATATGTAATAAAAGGTTTTTCCATTGAATATGTTTTAGATGTTAGAGATCTGAGGTAGCCTGGGTGGTGAAATTCCTCCCCATGTCATTGGGAACATTCCTTGATGTAGATATCAAAGGACAAGGCTGTGATCGTATATAATTAGACTGTATACTCTTTCAATACAAGGTCACTTTGTACTAATTATGTGACTCAATATAATCATCATACCTATTATAAAACATGTGACAGTCACAGCTGTTTCCATGAATAGAATACACAGGATATTCCATTAATAGGAAGAAATCTAAATACCGAACGGTGCAGTGATGTGGATAGTGGTGCCTTGCCAGCCAAAGAGGAGAAAAGCATGCGGGGACATGGCAAGTTACAGGGAAGTTTCCACTTGTAACAATGTATGTTCTTCATTTTCTCTATATTTTAGGCTAAATCATATCCTATAATCAGATATTAATGTTGTCCAAAAAATCCTGCAACTGCTCCAAAGTCAGAGAAGCCACTTATTTTATCTTAGTCTATGCAGAATGGAGTGGGTGTGTTTGGGAACATTTCTACACTATAAAAAGGTAAGAAGAGATGTTTCCAGACTTCCCGATATATTAGGTCCAGATGAGATTGGGATGAGAGGTATTATAAAAGGTGAAATAGAGTGAGATACATCTTTTTGGCCTGGTGGGAATACAAGTTGAATACATATCCAGCACCAATGCCTAATTTGTGTCCTTTGGTTCTTTTAGCAGTCTCAAGCTTTTCACATTTGAATATTTATTTTTTTTTGAATCTCAAACTGTATCCTAAATTCATAATTCGGGACCAGACAGGGCTTTATTGCGGAAAGGATAGGTGATGTCCCTTGCATACTTGCAATAAAACATACTTACTGATCGCTGTGTTGTTCCGTCAAAAATCGCTCGGCTGCACGTGCGCCCCTGGCACATTCTGGATTTCACTGTGGCTGTCAGACTTAATAATCAAAAGCCAAATCATCCCAGCCAACCAAGATGGCCAAAGATTGAAACCAGAAAGAGGAGAAGAAAGAACATGATGGCTCCCGCAATGGGAGAGTGTATTTAAAAAAAATGCAATCAGGCAGGTAAGGTTGTTTTATTGCAGAAGGGACTTGGCCTATTCCTTCTGCAATAAAGAACCTGCCTGGTCACACTTTTCCCTTGAGTTTCGTTTTGCTTTACACCAAATTTGTTTTCATTGGGTTATATTTAAATCCCAGGCCAGGTTTCTTTGGCAAAAATTTTGGATTTTCTTCCACTTTCAATCCCAGTGATAATAGTCAACAAGAATCATAAAGGGTGACTTGATTTGACAAATATTTGAATAATCAAACAAGAAGTAAAAACAACTACAGAACCATATAAAAGAATAACAAAATTAAAATCAGGTATATAACTGAAATAAAAGTATGGAAATTGATAAATAGGTTTCATTTTAATAATGAGTTATTTTACGAAAAGCAAAAAAAACTTGATATAAATTATTAGCAAAAGGTAAAACAAACCCTAATGATCACCTACCTGCATCTGCTTCATTTTATGCAATTGATGACGCAGTTCTACCACATTACGCCGCATATCATGAAGGCTGAGTTGCATTTCTGAACCAGCAGGTGGCGCTTGACTGACAGATGTAGATTCAACAATGGCTAATGTATGTTTTCCGCTGGATACAGAATGAACTGCAGTGAAGAAATAAGTAATTATAGAGTGGAAGAAATTACATTAAATATTCAATCATTATATTATATTCATTGCAGAATATAGATTTCTACATGAAATGCATTACTTGCATAAAACACATGTATTTAGTGCAGAAGTGACCTATGGCCCACATAAAATTACATGATGATACTGATACTAACATTAGCACAGCAGATTACCTTTTCCTGAGTCTCCTTGTTAAATATTAAAGTTATATTACCTGGGGATCCTACCAGTATATTCCTTAAATTTCCAATTCTTTAACATAGTGACAACGCTGCTTGGTCAGCAGTGAAATGCAGCAGCTGAGTTGTCGCCTCCCTTAAGTGCACATGTAGTTTAAAACAGGGAAATCAAAAGCCTCTAGCTAACACTTTTATTAAAAAGTTACATCAACTTTTCTTTAATTTCTATTGGAAATAATATTTTATGATAAAAAAATTGAGCTGCTGTGTAATGCGTTTTGTTCCAACCCCTGTAACTGTTACTTTTGCTTGTCCTACTTGTAAATGAGAACAAATAAAAAAACAAAGAAACCATATATTGAATATTAATAATATTATTTACATAAAGGGACCAGAGAACAATAGATCATTGTGGGCCTTTAATACATCAGGACCCCCTCATAACAACAATGTAGCCTCCTGGAATACGCAATATCAGCATCTAGATTTGTGTCACAGTTTGTTTATCGCATTTCATATAACGACACAGTTTGAAGCATTGTGTGGGTGGTTTTACTAACTCTGTGTACAAAAATATTGTTTGGGAAAAATGTTGCTTGCTGTTGAATGCAAATACAAAGCAGAGGTGAGCGATTCTCTGGTGAGGCTCACATGCAAATCTACGTCTGGCTGTGTGAAAGCATTCTGTGTCGCAGGTGAAGAATGGCGCCGGCAGTGTTATGTATTCACCAACACAACATCCCCAGAGCTGCTGGTGGCAAGAACCTGAGAATTTGTGCTTGCAGACACATAACCCGACTTTGTCGTTTTTCTTCCATTCCCCCGAGGATGAACATAACGGGTGCTTATGTTTATAAAACACTGTGCAGCTTTATTGAGAAACTAAAGTCGTGCGAAAGTTATTTGTGAGGTAAATTGTGGGGAAAAGTTTCTAGGAGGAGTTAGGCCTGAACCAAATTGTCTTCATTATATGAGGCTTATGAATAAAAAAATGGGTGCTTAGTCATTGTTGTCCATAGCAACCAGTCATGATTACTGCTGTGTAATGTGGAAAATAAAAAAGTAATTTAATAATTAGCTATGGACAACTAAAATTTTGCTGGCTCTTGTATATATAGTGTTATGGACAACAAGGAAAAATTGAAACAAAACCTATATATGAGGCTGGGGTGCACCACAGGACCAGCAGGTGGTGGCAGCAGCCATTTTGTAAACAAACAGAACTGTGCAGTAGGATGATACATAAGTGAGATGTGAGATTTCCAACAACTTGTCATTATTATTATTATATTAAACCTTAATTTATTTGGTGCCAACATATTACCCAGCAGTGTACAGTTAGGCTAGGTTCAGAGCCATGACAGGAACAAGCGTAGCTTATGCCATGAGCTGCACTTGTTTCTGTCACAAGACTGAATCCATCCTAACTTTAAAGTGCTGCGTAATGTGTTGGAACTTTATAAAAAAAAAGGTTTATAGTAAAATTAATAATGATTAGTTGGTAAAATTCTCACTGCCTGTCATCTACCTCAAAAATGGTGGTATAACAGGGTACTACCGGTATGTATCATCGCGCTGCACAGTTTTGTTTGTTTACATACCAACAAAATGGCTGCTGCCAGCACTAGGCCTGCCAGGTGCTAGGCTATGTTACCCCATACCAGCATGTATAGGCTTTGTTTGAATTACCTGCAGCAACCAAAGCAGTTCTATTGGGCTGCTTCAGGTGTGACGCTACATGTGGTATCCACACCACAACCTTCGCCATCACTATGAACATTGCCTAAGTCATACTTTTTAGGAGAATAAAGTATGTATCTATACATACATACACATACATGCTACATATATACTTCAGCATGCAACCTGGGGGCAGTTAACCTTCTTTTCTTGCAATTCTGACTCCACAGTTCAAATCCCCCCAGGGATGCAGTTTGCTTAGCATTTATGTGCATTTAGTGGTTTTGAGGCACTTTCCCTCTGAAAATACACACGTAAATTAATTAGCATCAAACTCAGAGTGTGTATGAGCGTGACAGGGTTATTAGACTGTCATCTCCTTCAGGGACAGATGTAAATGGCTCTGTGTGCCATCCCTCCACGCACTTTAGTGCCAATCGCTGAGGATTTGCAATTTTGTAAAATGCTGTGTAATACATTGGCACCACATAAAACACACGGAAATAAATGCCCTCAATAAGCACTTGCCATGATGTCATCATTTTTATGGCTGAAGAACCTCTTTGAGACCGGCTAATGCAGAGAGAGTGAAGGAAGTGCAGGAAAACATTTTACTCTCCACAGTTTAAGCACATCTGCAAATTGTGCCGACTTCGACAATACGGGTTAATCACACTGCGGCTTCATTGTGTTTCACACAACAACAATGCGGCCTTCTGTTTCTGCTGACGGGAAATTTATTTTGGACGGCAAACAACATTTCTGCGGCTGTTTTCACTGAGCTCGTCTTTCTGGTACACAAACAATGAACAAACAATATCAATTCTTTTGATAAGTGAGAATTTTCTATCTGCTGAAAACCACTGAACGGCTACGAGTGAAAGCAGCCAATGAAAACGAACCTTGCCGAACATTCGCTTCTGGGTTAAAAGACCAATAAGCATTATATAAAACTGATTTATATCATTTAGAGCTATTAATAAAAGATGCCAAAATGTTAGTTAACATTTCCTCCTAATATAATTACCTATTTTGATACTAATTAGTACTAATTTCTGCTTTCTAAAACAAATGATAAACTAACAATATTTAAATGTAGCATGTTTTGCATTTTTTATGTACAGGGCTATTCAATTAAACAGAGCAAGGAAAAAAAGCCTAAAGTACAGTTTATACACTAATCATCAGAATGTATGGTTGGATTTCAGTAAAGTCAATTCTAACTGGTTGCCATCAAGGACTTCACCATGTACCCAGCTCCTGACATCATTTACTGAATAATAATAATAATAAATAAACCCCTGTTAATGCAGGGTGGTGTCCTGCCATGGACCATGGCATACGGCAACCTGTTTATTTTGAATGGAATCCCAACACACTTAGGTCCTGCATATGTTTTTTTATTATGCACCACGCTGCCATACATAAAACATTGGCATATGCATTCTGGTGCACTATATCGCAGGTGGGTTACAATGCACAGCGGGTGTACATTAGGGTACTATTGACAATGCAGTGCCACACACCCCAAAAGGCATTTACACTGTGCATTGTTGTGATATAACACTTATTGTGTCGTAAATGAGCCCTTAATTGCCAGGGGGTGGGAGGTTACATGACCTATTACAGTTAACATTAAAGGGAGGGGTCATTGAATTTTGTTTGCTATTTTTCTCATATAACAACTTTATATTTTAAGCTATACCCTGGTCAGGTCAAATGCAGATCAGCTGGAGGTCAACTGAAGATCAAATGCCTACGTCAAAGAATTCAAAGTGATTCAAAAGTATCTTAAACTGATGTCATTGGAGGTCCATTCCAGGTCCAACCCTACTTACTCCTAAAAGTCATTTAACAAGCAAATCACAAACATTTCTGTGGCCTATAATATAAAAATGTGTTGCTCTCACTATCAGATATATTTGCTTTGACTGTCATTGCATTGCATTGCATTGCAAGCTTCCTGGCCCCTTTTTGTAGCAGGAAAACAAGATTACAGCATAGACCTAGATTCTGATTATTTCAAAATTCAGGAATTTAGGTCTGGTGAATTATGAGCATATTTCCATTGAGCTTACTTCATCCCTGGTTATGGTTTGGAAGCATTGGCAAGTATACATATATAATAAAAGCATCAACAAGTTGGGTAAATGTATTTTGTTTCATGAAGAGTTGTGTTTCAGATGTTCTGGGATGAAGCAGCTCTTGGTGAGTCATGGATCCACATTGATCCAAGGAGATAATATGAACTGAGCAGCAAAAATTAATTTTGAGCTTATTGCACTGAATGCTAAATCACTCTATTTCAGCCAAGATCTCAGCTTTCATAAAGTCACTGCCTTAGGTGTTAGGAATCAGAGCAGGAAATATTCAATCCAGACAAGAAATCAGTGTTAAGAAGGGTTAGGCAGAGAGGGAATTTATCAGTAGTGGTGGGAAAATTGAGACTTTAGGTGGCCTGGAACAGAGCTGGATACTATGTAATAGATATCTTGTTACTGCATTCCTTATTAGGTATAGGAAGCAAGACAGTAAGTCAACACACCCAACCCTATGATTAAATCAACACTTTTAGTTGGAATGGCTCTTTAAACAAGACCTATAGTTAGTAAGATGATCCCTTCCATTAGCCGTCTCTGTGTCTTCCGTTGCTGAGTGACAGCGGAAGAAGCAGTACACCTAAGTCAACAATCTGCTCCATTTATTTAGTGAAGCCCAAAAAAACAGTAAAATCTCCGGGCTCTGAGAATGTAATTCAAGTTTTTCAGCCAGACTAAAGGTCTCCAAATTAGTCCCCCTTAATTCTCTAGCTTTTCTGATACACAAACCCATGGTCTTCTAAGTCTACCTATGGTCTGAGCGTATGCACATCCCCAATAAATGGTGGAATGCTGCAATCCAGGGACCAGTTCATCAATGTATTCATGTGGAGAATTCAACCTCTCAGCAAGGCCTTGACTGATGCCCTTAGGCTGTGGAGAGGGTTAAGTACAATAGACTTTGGGTAGGTAAAAATTGATGAAAATAAATGGTGGTTTAAATGGCTTAACTGTAATATCTACCATAAGCTCCAACATAGTTTTTGGGTGAATTCACCTGTGTTGAATACTTTTCATTTATCTAGTGTTGTCTTTTAATTTTGAGCCCCACCTAGAAATGCTTAATTTATGGTGACACTTCTGCATTTGGGTATTTACTCCTGCATATGAGATTCCTACCAGGCACATCCACTGACCATGATGAACTAACCATGACCTCAAAGGATACATATCTCTTCAAAGTTGCCAGTTAGGCTAGAAAGGAACAAACAGTTTGAAGCACAAAAATTGGTTAATTCTTGCCACCGCATTCTATACTATACCTGGACTGTCTGTGATCGGAGGAGTGCTGCTTGCAGACTTAATAACCTTCTCACTGTAATGCGAAGAAAGAAAAGTAAATTATTAGCTAAGGAAGTAGATACATCAGTGGACAGTCAAATGAATGCCTAGATCAATATTATAAGGCGTCAATGAAAGTATAGCTAAGTAACTGGATTTTATCAACATGATTTTTTTTCTTTTGGACTTTGACTTTCATTTATGCAAATACAATGGGCCTGATTTACGAAAGCTTTCTAAGGCTGTAGAGAATACACTGTATCAGTAAAGCTGGGTGATCCAGCAAACCTGGAATAATTCTGGTTCAGGATTGAAAACATTTGCTAACAAATGACAAAAATGACTTTGAAAAACCATTCCATGTCGGCTTCATCACCCAGCTTCACTGGTGAAAGTGTATCGTCTTCAGCCTTGGAGACCTTTAATAAATCAAGCCCAATGTATCTACAGGCTGGAGTGCTTGGTGTTGTCTGTTCATGGACATTAAATATCTACATATATTATACATTTCACTATACTGCCTTTAGGCTATGT
Organism: Pyxicephalus adspersus; assembly: GCF_032062135.1. Taxonomy (NCBI): domain Eukaryota; kingdom Metazoa; phylum Chordata; class Amphibia; order Anura; family Pyxicephalidae; genus Pyxicephalus; species Pyxicephalus adspersus. The sequence goes on from NC_092862.1 coordinate 130,420,687, forward strand.
ACACATATGCAATAATTGTCACTGGAAAGGATCTTTCACAATCCTTTCCAATGACAAACGACTGAACGATGCAAGAACGAGTGCTGCTCTATGGAGAGGGGAGGAGGAGAACGACGGAATGGCACCCCGCTGTGGTCTCTCCCCTTCACTTGCATTACAATCATTCGTCACCCATCATCCGTGGATCCACCAGGACGGACGTTTGGAGGACGAGCACTGTACACACGCAACATTCTTGTCCAATATCAGCCCTGAACCATTGCACATGTGTATGTAGCCTGAGTCTGTTAGCATGTGTACATGCAACAAGGCTTCATTGTTTGCACACATTCTGCCCCAGTCTGATTGCTACTGGGCGGATATGAAGACACAATGAAGCACTTTAAGCTGGATGTAAAAGTGCTCATGTAACTGCATTAAACCAATATTTTATATATATATATATGTCTGGGGTTCCACTATAAGGAAAGAACATGATCAATACATACCTTTTTTGTGGGATGATTTACAGTGCAATGAAGACTGCACTGCCCCCTCTAGCTAACATAGTTTTTTTCATAAATGAAACCAGCTAAATACAAAACCTTTATTCCTCTTATCTAATGTCTGTGTGGGGGCCCAAGAAGTAAATTGATTTTCCAGAAAACTCTGTTTATTTTGGAACACAAGCAAGCAGCACAATTGTAAAACCATTAGGCTGGAACAGAGAAACAATGGAACTTGTTTATTGCTCTATGTGTCCATGTTTACACTGGGGCTCAGACAACACTTGGCAAGCCAGCTGTGGGTGACAAAAACCCATGGCTGCAACCAAATGGAGTTGTGCTAAACATGGCACCTACTTTATTTTAGGGCAGACGGCTAGTTTGTCCTTTAAAGTGAGGACCTTCATTCCAGAACACCTGACTCTATTCTTATGGATAATGTTGCAGCTTACAAAACCTTGGGGGACAGTGCATTGTCTTAATAGTGGATCCACTTTGGGAATTGTGAATATTCCTGACATTTTACATTGGCATGGTGTGCTTGGAGCTAAAGTGCTAACTGAAGTGTAAGCAAGGTAACAGATCAGCAAGGTAAGTGAAAAAAGCTGTACACTGACTGGCAGGTGCCAGCGATGGGCCAGCAAGCATCTATATACCCATGACACTTCCCCCCATGCCCATATATTCTGCACTGGGCTGCAGAAATGCATATAAACCACTGCCAGTAGGAGAACTAGTAATTGCTTGCAGTTCTAGATCTCAAAACCTGATTCAGTGTTGTTTAAAATGTCAGGGATCAGACTAAATTGGCCACTTATATCCATAAGTTGTTATCTGAACAGTAATCTAGTCCCACCTTTTTACTGTAATTTTCCTTTGAAGTCCAAATTGTAAACAATAGTAATGTGAAATCTGCAGCTCAATAACTTGTAGGCAAGAATGTGGAAGCTCAAGTGGTTATCTGAAATCAACCATGTCGATAACACCTATTTGTTAGAGAAGGATTAGTCCTAAATACTCAGCAAAATGGTTATCTATTGCAGCACCTCACCTAATAACCATTCAGGACTGTTGATTTCTTATAAGGGTTGTAACAACACATAGCCCTCATGTCATTAGTGAATAGTTAATGAGCTGTACATGTCTGAGCATTATTCTTCTATGAATAGATATTTGGACAATAAAGCTTTTCCTAGTGAACCCTTTTATTTACTTTATTAAATATTTATGCTGTACAGACACAAAATGTGAACACAAAATAACCACAATAGAATTTAAAGCCAGGACATTAGCATGCTAGGGGCTGGTTAGAGAAGTTAAAAGGACACATGCATTTTCTGAAGTAAATGTAGCAAGTTTAATATATTTTATTTATCTAAGCATTCAGAGCAACTGCAAGGAGGAAAATAAGTTTTATGAAGCAAAACGGGTGTTATACGAAAAAGAGAGAAAAAATAAACACAGTGAATAAAAGCTGGTAAGTGCCAAATAAAATTACTTTTTAAGAATAATGGGCTTAAACAGTACAGAATTCAGAGTACCAGGGAAAGGGTCACATCAAGGTTTTAACAGTTTAAAATGTTTGATGTAAAAGGTAATACGCAGTGTGCGTCTGATGTAAATTCAACAAAAATGCATTAAACCTTTTAGCAGTCAATGGAACGAATGACAATGCATATTGACTTGCATGGGCATTTTTTTTTTATTTGCAATGCAAAGTGTATTGCTAAGTGCACTACAGTGCAATTTCCAGGAGATTTTTTCTATTCGAAAGGAGAAGTGTAAATGCATCCAAAGTTATCTTTCACACTATGGTGCTGCAATATGTTAAAGTTCTGTATTTTGCTTGCAGTCATGTGCTGTGTTAATGCAACCCACTCATCTAGATTGGTAGCCAAAGCACAGCAAAAGTCAAACCAAAAAGACCTGCTCTTTCTTCTTTTTTTTTTTGTTTGCAGCATGCCACAATGCAATAAATTGCATTGTAGCGTGCTGTAGTGCCAGTTTAGTAGCCCCTACTGTACCTGTGTGTTGGGGTGTACCTGCATAGAGTGGCATGTAGTAATGCCATTTACTGCACAGGACCACAGGTCTAAAGCAGGGGCGGACATTGGGAGGTGCAAAATGTGCTGATAGCGCATGGGCTCTGGTCCCTTCACAGCCAACAGGGACCCCCACAGGGGCACCAAGTCAGTTCTGCACAGGGGCCCACTATTGGCTACATCCGCCACTGGTCTAAAGCAAGTTCTAGAAAATGTGTTTTATGTATTAGCTAATATTTTTGTTCTCTTTGTAATCTGCATCATCAAGTCTTTGGAAAACTGTCCTCTTTGCAGCCAGTAAAGTGGAGGCCCAGGGAAAAGGCTAAATACAAGCTGAAATACTGTGAACTGGTTTACATACAACTAAATTTGTAATTCAAATTTCCTGAGAATTGCAGACCTCTCCCATTAAGCTCAATTACGAAGATCACTCTGCTGTTTCCTTTACAGCTTCTTGTGTCACTTAACTTATTTCCAGAAAATAAATCATCAGTATGATTATATTGATTGATTGTCCTACAAGCAGGCTGGAGGTTGAGAGGTGACACAGCAATCAAAAAAGCTGAACCTGCCTGCCTTTGCAGTGGGAAAGTAGACATGTGTACCACAAAGACAGGCTGAGTAAAAATGAAAAAATATCCACAGCTAAAATTTGTTTTGGATAACATATTGAGGGTTAAAAAACCTTATACAGCTTTTTTTTTTTTTTGTCCCAATCGGGACATTACACTTAACTTTTTGCCCTAGAATCACAACAGGAAGTTAGGGAAGATCTCCGAAAGTGAAGGGGTTTTATCTAGACATAAACAATTTATTTGCCAGGTACATAGATGTGTTTCAGTTAAGTATTTAGCCTTTTACCTGGAGCTCCATTAGACTGAATATTTTCTGATGCTGACAACACAGGCCATTCGTGACCTTTAAACATCTTTCTCCTGCAAATATCACTTTTAAGGGTTTTTATGCAAAACAGACACTCAATCCTCTTATTCATACACTCCAGCTGTATTCACCCAGCATGATGGCACTTAATCAGGAAAAATAATTATCTATATACATTGCAACTGCAAACTGGTTACAATATTGGATATATATTATCATTCAGAGTGTTGCACTAAGCAGCAGTTGGCCCACAGTCTGCACTTCTTAGTATGTGACAATGCATACTCCGGCCAAGGATTACTCTCCTTGCTTATACACACCCCCCTTGTCCTGTCTGCCGGCCTATTGACACCAGGCCTGGGTTTTAGCCAGTAGTCCATGACATGAAAAGGTTTCATATATTTACCCAGGTGCATCCTTACTGCTGCTTGGGCTGGGCCCTTTCATAAGTGCCGTCTGAACCAGGCCAGTTAGACTGGCTATCTGTTTCTCCATGGCATGCATTCTCTCTCTGTAAAACAAGGGAACAGCCAATTACTAGTTTCTGTGCTTGTGAGAAGATGGCAAAACTGAGATAAAGGGATATCGGTCACAAGCCAAAATACCTCGACTGGAAGCCTTGGGTGGAAGCTGATATCCTCATATTGGTATGCTGTGTACTAGCTTGGGATCAAGGACATAATTTGCAGGGGAGCCCAATTGATTCACCTTCTGTGCAAACATTCAGCATGGGAGCAATAAAAACAACAACTTCCATCAGAGCTTTTTACAGGTAGTTTGCTTTGTGATGGATCCCCTTTAAAAAGGGGCACATGTAGTTTATGCATATGGTGCCAACATATTACGCATTACATATTATGAGTTCAAAGGACCATGGACATCATTTTTTGATCCCTGGGGAAGTGTACAATTTATTAATCCAATCCACATTTTCTGCTCCCTGGGGGAGTGTACAATGTATTAGTCTTATCACAAAAATACAACCTCTGGGGTCAATTAATAAGACATCAATTATTCCTTGTCCCCGGTTGTGGGAGAAATCGGGAACAAACCAAAAACACAAACCATACAAACTGTGGTGGGGATTTGAGCCCTGGTGATGCATGGTCATCTTTCTTCCCTATAGTAATAAAAAATGTAATCTGTTTTTTTCTCCATTCCCACATTAATTCATCCTCATCTTCTGCAGAGCAAATACCTATTCTATTAAGGGAGAGTGTTGAAATGGAACAGAAAAAGAGGAACAGGAGGGATTGACAGAATCAACTGAAACATAAGACTTGATGAATATTTGTAATTAGATTTGTCTGATCTACAGGGAAATATTGGAATTTCGTCAACATAGTCCTCACTCCTGCACTGAATAGTTATATTTATGTTGAGCAGCATTCAGTACTGTAGCACTCTGAGCCCAGGTTGCGGTGATTAAGCACCACCAGTAAGTGGGTCCATAACAGAGTTCAGAGGAGGAGGTTTGATCGACAGTGGTTATAGGATTTGCAAGATCTAATGGCAGAGAGGACATTCTAACCATCTAGCATCTTCAACAGTGATGACAATGGTACCCATTGTCCTCTTTAAATGTACCTCCACTTTAATTCCTGAAGAAATAAGTGGGAGTCTTACACAATGGTCTAGTTTTCAGGGATCGCCATAGCATGGTCAGAATGTTGCCTGGCTTTATGTCCCAACTATCCTAATATTAGCTTTACCCTAATAGGATGATGGTCCGTTATGTGAGGGCATCTTCAATGATGTGGGTACTGAATTCCCATTCCTCCAGTCTGAGCTGGATTATTTGTATTTTTGAAAAGCAGCAGAGATTTTCCTAACTAAAATCCCAACTTTATGCCAGATCATTACAACTTTCACCAAAATAAATTAAATATATGTAAAAGCATAGGACTTAAGATGAGTTCACTAATACCATTACAAATAGGCAATGTGTTGGGCTTCCAGTGACAGAGTCTCTTGGGGCTATTTTACAGCACCAAATGTAAAACTTCCAATGAACAGTTCCTCTAAACAAACTATATCATCCACAGATGCTTGGGATTTTATTCTGACCATGTAATGTATTCTTCTGACTAAATTTATCCCGAATTACTCCTAATTTAATTTTGATTATAAACCCAATAATAAAGAGATCACATTCTCATTAAAGCATCTCCAACATGTCATAAAATACAGATGGAGAGTAAAATGTGTGTTTTCTAAACTGCAGAGCAGAGATTTTTAGCTATTTCTAGGTTGGGTAGTCTGGAAACAATTGTGAATTTTAAGTAAATTATGACTTTTCAAGGATGATCTTGGCTTAGTCCGGTAAACCGCAGCATATATCATACACAAAGCAAAGAGCCTGGAACTGGTGCAGATGTACATAAACCATTTTTTTTCCTCCAGCGATTTCTATTATGTGAGATGCGCTGAGAGAAGATGAAAGAAAAGCAAGCTAAAATGTCTCATGTTTTATTCCATCAGGTATGGAAAAGTTCAGGATGTTATTATCACTGGATGACAGAACACAGCTGAGGAGACAATGGCCTTTTTTGTAAAGAGCACCTGTAGGTTTAGACTGAGTGCTTTGCTAGAAGGGTGAAGGTGGGTAATACCTTTGTAGTTGTACTCTTTACTGAAAGTTTTAAAGAAAATGTGTCCTCTGCCTATGCAGGACAAAACCACATGTTCATTTTAGTGCCCTGCATACCCAACAAGTCATTATCACCTTTTCTTTGCCACCCACTGCTCCATTCAGAAGCAAAAAATCTGAGCTCCTGCATTCAATGCTTACACAAGCCTACAAACCAGAGCCATCTCTATCACACCTCCTGGAACTTTTGTGAATATTTTACCTAGCAGGGTGAAGCAGCTTATAAATCCACATAAGCTCACATTTCAAATAAAGCACTCTATGTCCTTATACCTTGCATATCAATGTAAGGCTATGGAACCAAGGGGAACTTGAAGTATTCCAGGCAAATACTGTTTTAGTTTTGGTTGGTGTGGTGCAGGATTAGAGCCACTATGAGGTTTTTACTGCTGCTCGTATCCTTGTTGGGACTGACTTTAAATTTTACCCCGAGAGCAAGTTTTCCCTTAGGAAGAAGAAGTCAAATAGATAGGAGTTGTCATTGAAAAAATTGTTTACGAGAACCATAAATTTTTCTCATCTCCAGAAAACAGCAAAGAGAGTCGAGAAGCAAGTCTGTATAGCCATCGTTCCTAAGGTGTCATTTGAAATGATCACAAATTATTGTTTTGGGTGACAGTAATTGCAAGTGTGTACTAAGAGTTACTCTTCCTCTGAGAACCTAAATTTATGGGACATAAATTGAGGAAGCAGCAACTGTTTTTTTTTATTCTGGTGCAGCAAGAGGGTTGAAGTACCATGGTGCGGATGGACTGGAAGGAATCTTAATGGAAAAATCTCACCACTTGAGAGTCCCAAAGAGATAAAACAACATGATGAGTAAATCAACTCACCATAGCTCAATCCTATCTAAAATGTTAGTTTAGGATGCATGAACATTTTTGTGGTAATCGAAAAATGAAATGGAACATTGTGCAAGATACAGATTTTCATCAAGCTACTCTCTGCGGAATCAGGTAATTGGTATGAGCTGTATTTAAAAGAGATAATCAATATAATGATTTTACTAATGGTTCATAACTAGACTAGATGATGATATTTGAAATTTACCTGGATAGAAACATTACTGCAATGTATAGATAAAAGCAGTCAAAGGAACAGCCATTAATATAAAAGTTACTATTCTATTATTAAAGTTAGTAAATAAAAGATGAAATATTCATTGTCTGGAAAAAACAGATCTTGCCGTTATCTTGATCCACTAAGGACTACAGCCCTCAGCAGACCCTGCGGCCCTCCCACTACTGTAGGTGGTGCACACTTTAATAACCCACACTAGAAAAGGTGTGCACGTTTGATAAACAGGCCAAATACAAAAGGACATTTTGGTACAGTAGTGGTATATGCTGGGTCACAGGTAGGCATGGTATAAGAAAGTTCGGTATGTTGCCTTTAAGGAAAAAAAACAATTGACACAAGACGAAATTTGGTGGAGTTTTCAGTTCTTTTCCAATACCAGGACTTGTTACTAACACAGCACATAATCATAGGGTAAGGTCTGAGCTCTGATTTCAGCTAATGCACAAAGTTGGGATTGTTTTCATGCTAATAAGTACTTTTGCACTGTGCTTCTTAGCACATCAGGTCACAGAAAATACAAAATGTGAAAAACAGCTCAGACATTTAGAAATATTACCGCTGGATCCAGCTCCTGGCCTTACCGTTCAAAATGACTTGGACTTAATAAAGGATCACATTAAGGATGATTTTGTTTATTACTACCTAAAGAAAATCTGTCAGTACATGAACGCAGTGTGGTCTACACATAAGTACCCGCGGCCACCAAAAATGTGCTGTAATGGTCAAATGCTTGGTTGTTTTGACAGGCATCTCCCTGAGAATTTTAAATATTGTTGAATTGCTAAAGCTTGCCCATCCCCTGTCCATGATAATCATGGGCCAATAGTAATGTAGGCGGTAAAGGTGAGCCGTCACCCCCACCTGAGGTGATAAAGTTTTGGCTTGGAGCTCTATAAATACAATAGGTAGGAATTTGTGAATAAAAAAAAGAAAAATCAGTGTCCTGATTCAACTTAGTATTAACTTAGTATAGACCTTTCTTCTACCTGTCTTTCTGTGCATGATCAGCCCCTTTTAAGAACAATATTTGGATAACAGTAAGAAAGAAAAAAATCCCCATATACAATAAGAAAAAATAATAAAAGGAAAACTAAAACCTAGCTGTGAAGCCATACAATGACTAGGGCCGTGATAGTAATAGATGTAATTTTGCAGAGAAATTTGGTACCTCAATCACACAATTTTTGCTATTTAAGTCTTTGGGGATATCCCTTGTTTTGTGTTAGAGGCAGAAAGTAAGAGAAATTTCTCCATTGGGGTCACAGTATGCACATCAGAAGGAGTAGGCAATTTTTAAAGAGACAGGACTGTAAGAGAATGTTCCCAATGGCTATACAAAGGCTGGTGTCCCCCCTTCACTCCACACTTTGGTGAAAACTTTGGGAAAACTTTAGCTTGGTATTGAGTTTTAGGCTAAAAGTGTACTGGATGATTATTAAATACCTTGTACTGTTTATTTCTTCTGAATGTAATCAGCCATCATATTGCATACTGATTATACATACACCAGACTCTACATTTTAACTTCAAAACCATCAACAAAAATAGCTAAGCAGCTCTGCTTGGAAGCGCAGGTATAAATTAAACTTTTCCATATTAAAATATTTTTTAGGCAAATTAGTTGTAAAATAACAAGTTGAGAAGGAGGAAAAATACAATGAAATTATATTTTATTAACAATTATTCAAAAAACAAAACTTTAATTAAGGGTGTTTTTTATTGGCTTGGCTGGAACAATAAAGAAGTATCCTACAATAGGGCAGTTTGTATACAAACAGTATGAGGAACATAATCAGTATGCAATTGTACAGGATAATTTTCTTTATTTAAAAAATATTTTTTTTCAACCTGACAATGGTTAAAGAAGAACTGTAATTACTTCAATACTATATATCTGCAAAAAGAGGCAGGAAGTAAATAAATAAAAAATGATAAAACTTCTCTTTTTTTCTAACTATTTGCGTGCACACTGCCAGCTGCTATCCACCTGAATATTTTTTACTATTCAAAGTAGACAAATCATTAAAATCTAATATAAGTTGTTTTTAATCTTTTTTCTATATAATACCTGGTTTTCCTGCTATAAATGTTTTATTGTTAATTGCCTTGTCTCCAAAGAGTTCTCTTGATGTGTCTTTCACATGCACCTTAAGTGGAAATCACAAGCTGTGTGTACCACTGATACAATTTGTAGACATGGACCACCATTACTATCCAGAACCCAGTCCAAAGTTATGATGTCTACCTGGAGCTGGAGTGTGGTTGTGGTGCAGTTCACCGAACCACAAGGGATTATGGACCATCTCCAGTCCTTTTGCATGAACCACAATGCAACTACAACTCAACTAAACACATCCCCATTGAAGTCAATAGAAATGACTGGCCACCCAAGGATGTCCAAAAGCTACATGTTGCTACTTTGAACTGTGCTGAATGTTGAACACTGAAATGCAAATGCAACAGCGTGCACAAGATGGCTCCTAACTGTTCTATTAGGGTTGAATGGGATCGGGTGGGAGTGTCAGCATGCGGTAAACTACTGCAGTGGCAAAGTGGATGAAAGAAGCTAGTGGAGGTCACCAGCACTAAGAAGGGAAAAAAGTGAAAATAAGTATTTTATGTAAGGAAAATGGCTAATAATAATGATATGTACTGCTTTGTTATCTAAATATTGGTAACTTGAGGTAGAGCCACATCTGTGCATTTAGGCAGCTTCTATCTGTTTCTAGCACTCCCAACATGATATATACGGCTCACACACACCTAGTCCACCCAGAGTTGTCAAACTTGGAAATCACCCTAATCAGATTTTCTACTGGCAAGGAACAGTCTCAGGTGACCCGGTCTACAGGTGTTTGGCCAACTTGAGGTCTCCTGACTCCACAAGCAGCCAAACAAAGAGATTACTGCTGCCTTAATGCATAATATATGGTTTATTTATTTACACTTAACAAGATTGTGCATACAATTCCTAAATGTATCAACCCCCCTTTCTCTGAGCACAATGCCATTAGAGGAAAGCCACAGCACAATTTCATTGGTCTAAAAAATAAAAAAAATGCTATATTCTTATTTGTACAGCTGAGAGAAAACATCTGTGTATAGAGGATTTGGCGATGACAAGTACACAGCTGCAAAACAGAGGTCTGTACCTCATAGCCACTGTCATCATTTATGTTACTGTATACTGCTCTAGGAGGTACATGTTTGTGAGTTATGCCATTCTTCCTAGAGAATCTGAGAATCCTAAAACCTTCATGGGACTAGATGCTTAGGACAGTGGGTAACCGTCATACCAGGGATGATATGAACATATTTGAAGTGCTTTGGCAGGTACCATAGTATGGGATGGATCCTGGTCATGAGGGCTATTAAGTTAAGCATGCCAAAGTTTGGACTTGAGCTCAACAAGTTACTCAAGGTAATTATGCCTTGGCTGTGTCTTGCAAGTTCTTCATTCTGCATTGGCTTCCCCACTTCCTGTGCCTAGGTCCTCGGGTGCCTTGAGCTTAATAGCTGTATATCTGGTCTAGTATTATCGCTACTTTGCTGCTCCCTATTTTTATTGATAGATATCAAGCTATACTTGAGAACCTTCTGTGGAAAGGTCTCATTGCTTTAATGATATTGTGTATTTGTATTTGTGCATCTACATCTTCTGTTGCTTCTTGATTATTCCACCTAGATCACCAGGTAATAATGTTACTATTTTTCTAAAAAAAAATAGCAACTTTATTATTAATTTCCTAATAATAACTTTTACCAGCCACATGTCAACCCTGTCCAGGTATCAGAAAAGCAGCTCAAAGAAGACACAAAGAAGCAAAGCCCTGCTAACATGATGTCCATCTTTACTCAGTTTACAAGAAGCCATGGAAAATTGGAAATTGGGGAAATATCAGCTGCAGGAGAACGATGAGCAATACTAGCAACTAACCGTTTGCCTTTTTTTGGGAACAGCTTATGCACTTCCGGCCCTCTTTAATGGAAAGAAAGTATTCAATGTCATTATTTTTTTAGATTTGTACAATTACTAAAGACACACACACAGATAGCAGACTCTTCAGAATCTTCAAGGTGACCGCACATAAGTCAAGGTCACCTCTCTTTCACTGCACTGACAAAGTTCTGGTTTCATTATTTAACAGGAGCAACTCTTATTCTTCTTCATGTAAGCTGTAATGACAGCATGATTTACAAGTAGGGCTGGGCAGCTATACCATTTTTCAGACACTGGGTTATTTATTATCTTCTCTTCTATTGAAGGGAAAGGGGTATGTGTGTTATTCATGTTGTTACATTAAGATGTACTTTAGGCTTGAAACAGGGTGTATACCTAAAGGTCCAGAAAAATAAGATCACCGCTCAAGAGAATGTCAGAAGGGAAAGCAAAAGAAGCTGAAGCAAACCAACATATGCATTCTGCATAACCACAGCAATAATTTAGTTTTAACCGTTCTTGGTTATATCCCCATTCACAGCACAGCCATGAACAGCTTGCAAAATGTTTTAACTCACATGCATTTAGGTTAGTTATCCATTAGAAAAGTTAAACCATGCATTTTCTAAAAAACAAAAATCATTTTCTAAAAATAAATTAAAGGTATCTAAACAGTTAATGTTGAGGACCATTTTGTAGCTGAAAAAGTAAACAAGTAAAAGCAGTTTTTTAGTTTACCAAGATTTTTTTTGTGAGCAGTGAGGAATTGCAAGCCTCATGGCTCTTGATGTCAAAAATCCACATTTTTTAGGCTGCAGTGAAACTTCAGTTCACAAAATGGTTAGTTTTTAATGCATCATAACAAGTTAATTGCAAAAGTAGATACAATACTCTTACAGTTCTTTATAATTGTATACACATTGTATTACATGAAATCGGAAATATTTCTAAATTCCCAAACCACATTTAGATATATCGAGCCATTCCCTTCTAAATAAAACTTCGCTTGTTCCTAGTAAGCCCCAACCAATCATCTATACGGTCTTAAAAATACAGAAAAAGTCTTTTTTTTTTTCTATACAGCAAATTTAAAAACATATTTGGCCCCATTTAAAAAAGCATTACATCCAAATTTTCCACAGTACTCAAAACTATACCCAAAAGAATGAAACCCCTATATACAGTAATTCTATTGGAATGAAGTACAAACATTTATTTAAAATAAAAAAAATTCCTTTACAGATCAAAAAGTTGTAACATGTGTTTGTACAATATCCGGGCACTGTGGTTGTATTTGAGTAAGGCTGTTTTGTTTTGGATCCTTTATATTGCACACCTAGATGGTCATCAAGGTGTTTCCCAACTTCCTATAGTTTTTGTCCAAGCTCAGAGTTTCAGAATCCATCAGTTAAGATGGTGGACTTTTAGAAATGAGGCTCTCTATCAAAACCCTTATTCTTTATTTGTCACAACAGGAACCCAGCTGGACATGATAATCATGATTTTCTCAACAGACTACAAAGGGGGTTAAGAGAATTTAAAACCATTATATAGTGTACTTACCGTGTGTATATGTCTTTTTGTGCTTGTGGAGGTACTCCATATCCACTGAATACTTGTTTATCAGTGGGGGATGGGACAATATCGGCCATGCCTAGTATTCCACCTGTGTTGCGGACCTTGGCCTCCACAAAAACTCCAGGTCCTTGATCTTTTTTAAATGACTGTCGGATTGGAGAAGACCTCTCACTCTGTATACCATGGGGAGGCACATGGGCATTGTGACCGTGCATTTCCATCATCCTTATATCTGTCACCCTGTGAGGAGAGGCCGGAGGCGTTTTCGAGCCGAGCGTTGGCAAATGACTTTCCGAGTGTTTCCGAGATTTTTGTCTATAAACTGATTGTTCCATCATCTCAATTTGCATAGAAGAGTTTGAGTAAGTGCTAGAGGATCTCATTGATCCCCTGTGGAAAGCAAGAAGGTGGTCAGGTATGTCCATTGGGTGGCCGCCATGGGATGAGGCCACACTCATTCGACCTTCATGGTACATGTAAGGTTCCACGTACATGCCGTCATTTCTCATTAACTGCACATTTTTACTGCCTAAATCCTCATCTGGTTTCACATCTCTCCTTTCCAAGATGGCACTAGGGCTGGGTGATATGGATCGGGAGACTGGTAAGCTGGATATCCTTTCCCTTTGTATTGTGGCATTGCTCTGCCCCACCAGTGGTCGTCCTCCTCCATAAGGAATCCTTGAAGGGGATGGTGGCATTGAATGTGGAACAGGAGTGGGAGGTGGAGATATCGGACCTCCATGAGAGGGATACGTTGCTGACCCAGGCCGGTGGACAGCTGGGCCCTCTCGAACAGAGTATGCAATATCTCTTTGCATCTATAGAAAAGAAAAAAAAATAATTTAGTATGACTAAAACTAATTAAACTTACTTTTTAAAAAAATAAATATCAGTTAGATTTTACATGAATACATATTAAAGTTGATGAAATTTATACTATCAACATTTATCGCAGGAGTGGACTAAGTGATGTTAAAGCAACAATATTGCTTACAAGCAATTCATCATTCTGTATTCTTTACCCCTTTTCAACAGATCACACCTAAATATTTGGTGAACCTGCCATAAGAGTCTAGATTCATTGTGTGCCCTCCATGGATCTAGGCCACACTCATTCGAACTTCATGATACATGTAAAGTTTCATGTACATGCCGACATTTCACATTAACTGCACAGATCCTCGTCTGGTTTTACATCCCTCCTTTCCAAGATGGCACTGAGCTGGGTGATACAGCTCTTCCTGGTATGGGGTGACAATGAATTCTAGTTGTGCTTCTGTGTTGTCACCCTATCACATGAGCCCTGATAGAGACTAGAAGCAGCTGTGCTGACACATTGCAGTAGCATTTTCCAGTATTAAGAAGTCAGTGCAGAACAATGTGAAGTTGATACTGGATATTATTTTTATCATTATTATTATTAAACAGGATTTATATAGCGCCAACATATTACGCAGCGCTGTACATTAAATAGGGGTAGCAAAAGACACACAGTGATACAGGAGAAGAAGAGGACCCTGCCCCTAAGAGCTTACAATCTAGAAGGTGGGGGAAGTAACACACAATAGGAGGGGAGATAAGGAGTGATGGAAAGTTATGAGGGTTTCAAGTGACACAAAAAGATGGGTAGGCAAGTCTGAAAAAATGGGTTTGAGTGCTCTTTTAAATGAGCAGAAGGTAGAAGCAAGCTGAATAGGAAGAGGAAGATCATTCCAGAGAGTCAGGGCAGCTCTAGAAAAGTCTTGGAGCCATGCGTGTGAGGAGGCTATGAGTGAGGAAGTCATTAGTAGTCAATGGACGCGCGAAGAAAGTGGATAGGGGAGTATTTTTCTGCAAGGTTAGAAAGGTAAATGGGACAAGAACTGTGAAGGGGATAGAGTGTAGTAGATAGGAACGTCTAAAAAAATACTGCTGGTGGTGAGCAGCACTGATTGGCAAAAAATGATTAAAGAAAAGTAATTTTGTTAAAAATGTAAGCATCTCTCCTTTAAACTTTCTGGAAGGAACCATGACAATCACAATTTTCTCTGCTGCTTTAATGACTCATTTTGAGCAGTAGGTACATCCAAACTGACAAGTGGTTGAAGTCATTTATTTTTAGCACAATATGACTGCAGCAATATATCACATGCTACTGAAAAAGATTCAGATCATGCAGAACTTACCGCAAGGAATGTTTACTGCAAGTGACATTCAGGGAAAGTGAGATGGTAAAATTAGGCCGGGAATTTATTTGTTTCTTTTTCAAGACCTGGGACTCAAGTTACACAAGCTTCATCCTACACATAGAAGCTAATAAGGTCCCATGCTAGTTAAGGAACTGGTTTTAAAACAACCCTTTCTCGAGACTTTCAAAGTTAAAGTAAACCTGTCATGAGAGAAATACGAGGACTGTCAAATTGCCTGGTTCTTATGCTGTCCCCTTAAACATTTTAAGTCTTTATGCAGATCGGAAAAGTCAGGACAAAGTCAGCATAGCAATATGACATCTAAAGTTTGCAAGAGAGGTCAAAGGCATATTTCATATTTGTCTCATAATAAGTTTTCTTTAAGATGAAAGACACTGTTCTTTGGGATATTATTTAATATCCCAATGTCCCATCTAATAAGCGACCTGCCTTGCAACCCAATGTGGGGAGCTGCCTAGATGTATGTGGCATTAATATCTGGGCTCACAGATGCTGCAGATTGACAAGTATTATAATATGTTCATATCCAAGTACTTTCCACTATCCAAACCAAAGCTTCCATGTTGACATGACGATGGATTGGGGTACTTAGTGATTGGGGTACCATGAATACACTGTGGCACTCATGGGTACATAGGAACGTATGCTGTTTGTCCTTTGGTACAATAAAGAGGAATTTTTATCAGATTTTATTCATTCCGGATAATATTACTTGCTGCAACACCAAGTTCATCTCCAGATGGCAAATCATTGTCTTTTCCTTTACTTGTTTAACCACTGACATTGCTAGTATGACATAAACCACAGGCTGCAACTCCGGGAATCAGAAAATAACTGGTTTCCAGTGTGGTTCTTTTTGGCTTAAGGTTAAGAAAAACCACAAAGCGCAAAAATCACAGAGAAGGAATTGATGTGCATTATTCTGGATACTTAAGGTACCTTTACTCTGTTTTCTTTTGTTACTTAGAGAAAGAAAAAAAGTGATTATTTTTGTCCCTGATAATCACGCCAACCTATACATACAGTACCTTTCAAGTCTCTGAAACTGAAAAAAAGAACACACTATACCTTTGCATTCATAAGCAAGGGACACTGCCTGTCAAGCCCATTTACGCAGAATATGAAGAATTATTAAAAAAAATTGTTGTAGGGTGTTTTTTCGCCATTTTTACTATATAATAAAAATAAGATACAATCATTTACATGCTTTATCAATTTTTTAGTTTATTTTTATACATCAGAGGAAAAAAGAGAGACAACTGAGGAGGAATGAGTAACAGAGTGATTTGGGTACAGAACAGGGACAATGCCTACAAATTCGGCTTAATTGGAAGATGTGGCTATATGCAATAAAAAGTCTGATCATAAGCAGCCCATTTTTTACTGTACAGCAATACTCTGGAGGATGTCTGCCAAAAGCACTTGTTACTGCTCACATACATTTTCCAACTTGCAGAGCCAAGGTGCCTAACCTGCAGCCTACAGATACTGTTTGCATTGCCCTTGGACCTGGTAGTTAGTAGGAAGAAGAGACTTTTAGTGACAAAGTTCTCTAGCAGTCTCAAATCTTATATATCTTACTGGGGAGATTTGCCTTCATTTTCTTTTCCAAGGACTCAATAGATTGTGTTTAAAAATTCTCCTGTAAATATTATAGTCCTCATCATATAATACAACTAGAACGTATAAAAAAGGGTACATTTCCCCAACAAAGACTGATGTTTAAATAACCTCCCACTGAAACGTAATGTAATCTGCCATTGCTGAACCAATTTTAAAGATAGCAAAAATCCTGGATATAGAGTATGAAACATATATAAACATGAAATATTTATTAAAATAACTGCAATTAGCTGAACACCTGAGCTGCATGCTCATTCTGGGTCAATGATTAAGAAGGCAATAAATTCAGATCAGACCACCAACCAGGCAAACAGGTTTTACCCAGATCAGAAATGGCAGCCTACATGATCTTAGACCAACTTTGAAATCAGACTGAGGTCCAGATACATAAAAGGTTTTCCTTTAAATTTACTCTGACATAGTTATTTCACAGGAAGTCAGTGGATTACCTTTAAATGTATAATAATGCAGGTGTTACCTTAATAGACCATATAATATCTTAAAGAAAAAGACTGCATGGTAGTTTCTAATACAGCTAAAATATTTCTTTGTCATCTTAGTGTGCAATACAGCAGGCAATGCTATCACCCTTCCAAACATGCATTAGTCTGTAGTACCACATCATCCTATTTAACACAATCATAGATATAAAGCAGGTGATAGTTAAACCCTCTAAACATAAAATAAAATCCACAATTCTGAACTGATAATACATGCAGCCCCTAAGCTTCATGTTCTCCCCAGTATTGCACTTACATAAAAAGAAGTGAGTCTGTCCATTCCTCCCTGCATTTATCTCAGAAGCTATGGAACCACCGGAGGACGTCTCTAAGGTTGTAAAGCATTTCAGCAGTACTATGTGAGCCCAAGAGCGTGTGCCAATTTTAGCATGTACTTGTAAAGGGTAGTAGAGATTTCATAATTGCCATTCTATACATTGAACTTGGGATCTCTATAAACTTGTGCTGGGAGTTGTCCCTCCCCACCTTTCCACCTAGGTCATATATACAAAAATTTGGGTAACAAATGTAAACATTGGTCAATACAGACAAATAAAAGACATACATTTGGCATGTTCCTTACTTGAGAATGTCCAACGTATGACTTATGTTTTCAGTGAATCAACGAGATTTAGTATTATGGCCTTTCTATAAGAAGAAATGCCAAACCATGAAAAGGTCTACTGTTTTAAAAAGACTTATTTTCAAATGTTTTATCAGCTGATGAAAAAAATTGTTATAAACACAATGAGTACTACTTGGATCTTACTCTTTTAAAGAAATACAACAGCCAAAGTTGAAATATCCAGCATGCAGAAGATTATACAGAAATTTCTTTTTCTGTAGTGCATAAAAAGCAGCTCTAGATTTCTGACAAACCAATATATCATTCCAACAATTCCAGCAATGGTCTACAAACCATTCCATTATTCTTCTACAGGTTTAGGAAGTACAGAAAACACTCCATGATCACATTGTTTCGAATGATTGTGGGGGACCTATGAATGAAGCTGGCCATAGTGAACAATGAATTCTACAGCAATATATGATGTAAAGCAGAGGTAGGCAAACTCCGGCCTTTAGGCCGCATACAGCCTAGCCAGTATTCCAGTCCGGCCTAACACCCCCCCTAGTTATTTATTGTTGGATCCGGCCTAATTGAGTTGTTGTGTTATCCCGAGTTTCCCCGATATCATCGAATTTCCACTCAGTAACCCCAACTACTATGCCTAAATAGCAGCTAGCATTCTCGAAAGATTGACCTCGAACGTTGTGTGTTTAAACCCGAATGGACTGATGAATTCTTCTTCGTCCAACACAGCAACAAAGCCCTGTGTTTAGTGTGCACCAACAGCACTTTCAAGCGGTCGAATCTCAAGGGCCATTTCGATGCCAAGCACGCGCACACATACAGAGACTACAACGCAGATGAGCGGAAGACTGAGGCTACTTGCTTGCAGTCACAGTTGGAAAAAACTTTTCTTGGATATCTTGTTTCTTCTGGCCTAGTGTGCCTTCTTGACCTCCTAAAATGGCTTAGTAGTCCAAAAAATTTGCTGACCCCTGATGTAAAAGGACAGCCAAGTGATTATCAATGTTATTGTAAACCTTTGAGTTCTGGATCCAATTCCTATCTGGGACCTTGGTCTGCTTGCACCTTTCTGTATCCTCTTTATGATGGCATGCCTTTCCTCCAGTTACTCCAGTTATCTATCACGCTTCATACTGGCTTTCACCCAAAATTAGCTTTGGTATGTCTGTTTGACAAGTGTACACTTGTATAATATTGACACTGTTAATGCAGCAAAGCAATCTTTCTCTATAATATGTACAAACACCTTCAGAAATGACACAGCACCACATGAACTCCTGACTCCTTATAAATACTGCCGTTATTTCCCTATGCTGGCATATTACACCTGGTGTATGGTGTATGATGTATTCACATTGAATTGTGTTCCAAAAGGAGATCCCAACCTAACTTGCCTTCAGATACAGTAAAAGAATATATTCTTTGGGGTAGAGGTGGATTAAGGCAGAATAAGGCCACAGACAAATTAGCAGCTTTGTACCTCCAAACCATTCTTCTGTTGACATTTATAGCAACATTTATATTGATATTAGACAATGAAAGAGTGCCTTAACTGGCATGTCCTCATCAACTACCAACAGCTTGCAGGGGCACAGATAGTTGCACAGCTTTGATCAAATGTGTTACCCTCCTGGGTATATTCAAAATTATATCTAGGCCCCATGGGCATTTTATGGGCCCAAAGAAAGAGTACTAGCAGCAATGCTACTCCAAATAACAGGATTCTGTATCAGATATTTACAAAAATTAAACTACTCTTCTTTCTAGAAGGATTACACTATCCTTGTTCATCCAGAATCAGTATTTAATTCCTGGACCTTGATGCTGGTTCGAGATGACATAGTTTTGTAATTTCTGCAGCCTGTTCTTTATTTGTTTTTGCAGTCTGATTACTGAGATAGGAGATTAAGAGCCATTTCAGACTTATGGTTTGTCACAGTGTACTATCACAAGCTCAACATTGGTCCCAGTCACTCCAATTCAACTGAACAGGTGCGATTGGAAAACATTTGGTGCATGCATTTGCTTGTGGCTATATAGGATGGTGGTGGGGTTCCTAGAAGAGATACCGAGCCGAGTCTGCAATCATTGAAAAGAGTGTGAGATCCCCTGGGCACTATAGGTTAATTAACCTGTAGTGCCCTGGGGATCGTAGTGGAACTGCAGAGTTCATCTGAAGTTCAGTTCCCACGGTCACATGACCGTGGAAACTTTGCAGTCACAGATGTTACTTCAGGCGATCACCGGGGCACTACAGGTTAATAAACCTGTAGTGCCCCGGGGATCGTAGTGGAACCTACAGTGGTGCATAATATGTTGGGGCTATATAAATCCTGTTTAATAATTTTAAGGAAATGCTTCCTTCTGCAGCAGACTAATGGCAACATTTCAGCCTAGACAAAGTAACTTAAAAGAAGTTCTTAAAATTATTTTTTATAAAATTACGATGACAGTACAAGATTTTTAAACAATATTCTTGCTATATGTTGTGTCTGGAACATATTCATGCAGACTTGTAAAATTGCTACAAGGCTTACTTTATTATACAAATTTTTTTTTTTTTTGCTCTATTGTGGCTCCAACTGCTGCACATCTAGATTGTTGTTTATAACTACCAGTACTTTTTTAAGCAAACATGAGCCACATAATATAAAAACATAACGCAAACCTATTTTTTAACTATTTTCCAAAAAACCAAGCCTTAAGGCAAAGCTGAGCTTGTTTGCCTATGGCATCAGCAATAACTCAAATATTGAAGTCATATAATATTTGACTGTAGGGAAGAACTGACAGCGTCTTTAAGGCTAAAATAAAGCTATCAAATTAAACCGTTTTCGGTATCATTATCCAGAGCACTTGGGCTCCTTTGTCCTGTCACAGTGCCTCCTGTGAGCACGAATATGAATCCTCATAGAGAAGCGGTGTGTACAACAAAAGCAGCATCCACAGACAAAGCAGCAGTGGGGAGACTATTCATACAAAGCCTGCCTATCTTTCTATTGGGTTTATCTTAGCAGGAATGTTTGCATTTCATGTTGATAGCACAGATATTTGAGACAAGCCGCAGCCATTTAAATCTTATCGAAAGATCTTATTGCTTAATGTAAGCAAATCTTGCTGAGTTCTCCTAATTGTATTCAATGGATCATAGACTTTAAATTTAGCAGCTGCTGCAGCTGAAAATGATATATATAAGTATATAGAAGAATTTATCATATTTAATACCTTTTCCTGCAATGGTTGAGCTAAGCTGTAGCTAAATACCTGACAGTATGTAAAATGTTGTCTCTGGCAAACCCTTTCACTTAAACCTGCTTACCAGCTGCACATAGCTCCCTACTGAAACCAAATTCTTTTGTTCATTTTAGAAATCTCTAATATTTAAAGTGACATTGATCTACTAATCAATTGGTTGGTTGATGGTTGATTTACTAAAGGAATAAATAGGCTTTTCAGTGAATCTTCTCTTTGTAAGGGATATTTCACAGTATTCTCCCCAGCTCCTTTTAGCTGGGCGTACCAACCGGCTTTTTTTGGGTGATTACTGAAGAATTGGGTCACAATATGGGGGCTGTCACTTGCCTATAATTTCTTTTCAACTAGCTTAAAAAATTCTGGGGAGAACACGGTTTCACCTACCTTAGTAAATGAGATTAAAACATACCTAAACTCACAAATTTCACTTTACATAAAAGGGTAGACAACCCTTTTATTTAAGGTAAAAATATTGTATGTTTGTTTTTGAAGTGCAACACCCTTTTTTTTTTGCCCAGAGCGCAAAGCCACCTGGGATACCTACGTCACGCAACGCGGGAGGCTCTTCAGTGCACCTTCTATGCATGCCCGAGCAGCTCAAACCTTTTTGAAGAGATGCGCAGTGCATGCATGCACAGTGAGATTGGCAAGTTTTTTTTTCCGACCTAAATCACCCGATCTCGCGTCTGGGTTGGGTGACCTAGGAAGACGAACCAGGAAGAAGAGGCGAACATGGTGGCACCCGGCGCACTGGTTTGGAGACGCATGCCGGGACGACGCGGGACCTGATGGAAGACACCTCCGGACCAATATCGACTGCGCTGCAGGACTGAAGGTAAGTGGATTTTTATTTGTTTTAGGCATTTTTGAGTTTAGTTCCTCTTTAAGCTCTGCTGACCTCAACCATCCAGCCATGTCAAGGAAAAATCCTGCGTTTCCAGATTCCTTGTATGTGATTGGGTATTCTTTGCAGAGTGAACTATCACTACATATCACTACATTCACCAAGCTATCACTACATTCACCAAGTTAATAATCCTTTTGCAAGGTGAGAGTTCACCTTGGTAAGTTTACAGTCTAAATAGCCTAATTGTTACTAGAACAAATATTCTCTCTATGGCCCTGATTTATTAGAGCTCTAAGGCTGGAGAGGATAAACTTTTATCAGTGTAGCTGGGTGATCCAGCCAACCTGGAATCGATCTTGTCCTGGATTGAAAACATTGCTAACAAATAGCAAATTACTTTAAAGAAATGCATTCCAGGTTTGCTGGATCACCCACTGATGAACTTGAAGTGTACCCTTTCCAGCCTTGGAGAGCTTTAATAATAAACAGACCAAAAAAAAAGAAGAATACAAATGGAAGCCTATTCCACCACTGTTTCTTAAGACCTTTGCTCCTGCAGACCTGAGGGTTCTGGCAGAATCCTCACATAGCAAACACTTTTTTGTCATGTATGCTCCCGATGCGCATTGTGGGTCCCCTTCCTAACTACAAGTCACAGCAGCGATGCACAGACCAGTGGATAAAACCAAAGTGTATGGTGAAGAATGTGGACATCTGACACTCCAGTTTCAGATGCGAAGCTCCTGCTAGAGACCCACAGCTTCTGCATAAAAAAAACGGTTGGATTGGAGAACTATGAATAGTCTTCTTCTACAGGGTCATTTCTGGACAATTTTTTTATTAATAAATTTATCAATAAACATTTAATAAAATAATTTTTGCATACGAATTCTCATTTTTAAATAGATACAGAGATCTGTTTTTATAAAGAACTAAACTACATTAAAAAAACACATTTAGACTTTGGGTTGCACCTGTTGTACCTTTTTTTGCTGTTTATACAATAAAAATGTTGTTTACAGTGATACTGGGATGTGCCATTTTCCTTGCAGTTTGTAATGGTCATTGTCAATCTGGATAAATACTTAGAGCTGATTACAAGTGTGTGTGTCAAGCAAGAACTCCATGCATGGAGTCACAGACAGCAATAAATTACCTAACAGAAGTATTAATCCCTACCCATTCCATGCCAGCTACAGTATTTTTCCTTCCAGTTCAGAAGCAACCTAGAAAATGCCCTGAACAGAAGTAGCCCCATACCTCTCAAAAGCACTGGGTGAGGCCCTGATTTATTAAAGCTCTCAAAGACTGCAGAAAATACACTTTCATCAGTGAACCTGGGTATTGTAGCAAACCTGGAATGGAGTTCTTAAAAGTCATTTGCTATTTGTTAGCAAATGTTTTCAAACCTGGACCAGATCCATTCGAGGTTTGCTAGATTATGTAGGTTCACTGATTTTTATTATTAAACAGGATTTATATAGCACCTGCATATGACGCAGTGCTGTACATTAAAGAGGGGTAGCAAATGACAGACAGTTACAGACACAGGAGGAGAAGAGGACCATGCCCGAGGAGCTTACAATCTAGGAGATGAAAGTGATGAAACTGATAAAGTGATGATTAATAAATCAGGCCCTGTATCTCTTAAAGTACTATTGTTTAAGAATGTTTGACTTACAGAAGACCAGATACCTTTTGTTTTTAGTGAACTGAATACCTTTGCATATTATGAGTAAAGCTACGTACACACATCCAATGGTTCTCGCCCAATATTCGTCTCAGAGCTGATATTAGGTGGGAATCGGGCATGTGTACAGACCCATCGTCCATCATTCGAACAACCGCCCAGGCGGATCCATGGACGATGGACGACGAACGATCGTAATGCAAGGGAAGGGAGAGAGCGCCCCTCTCCATAAAGCAGAACGATGCTGCATGTACAAAAGTTGTGAAAGATCCTTTCCAATGACAATAATTGCAGGTGTGTATGCGGCTTTATGAAAAACTCTGCTGCACCTTAAGCCTACTGGCACTGGAAAAAGGGCAATAAAATCTACTACCACCTCATGTTCTATTTTAAGCCTTCTCCTGGCAAAAGGCAAGCTGCCTATTTAATAAGATACTATAGCTCTTGTTAACTCACATTTCCAAAGACTTTTGGTACTGTAAAAAAAAATTACCTTTTCAACAGGACCACATTCACATTGAATTTCCACATCTTTTTCAGGCCAACCACCTTAAACCTGGTACCAGTCCAAGCCTTACGCATGAAAGGAAAAATGTCTGAGCACAGCTATAAAGGGCTGACATCACCTATAACTGGTGCAGTGGGATAAAGGAGGTTAGCCCTTGCTTTGGCTGCCTCTATGCTATGTCAGCCTTTTGCAGGTTCTTCCTTTTTGGTCATGGAAAACTGGGAGCAATGGCTCCAACTTTGGAAAAATTCTAAATGGACATCTTTGTAAGCGTTCTTTATAAATCAAAAGTAAAATTTAGGTTTATAGGTCTTTTGGAAAGTTCTGCTTAGGAAACTGAATACTTGAATTACATTATTCTCATAAAATCTTCTATTAGAGTGTTCACCATCCGTGACAAAGTACCCTAAAATAGTGATTTTAGAAAGCCAGAACGATCAATAAAGAGGAACAAAAAAGTTATACATGTATATTTTATTAAAATTACCACCCAAATCCCTGAAATTTCACTGCTGCTTGCCAAAAACTAAGATTTGCAACCAGGGGCTTTGCGGAGAATCTTATTTTAGAAAAGCTAAAAGGAACTGTGGCTATTTGTAGAGCAGGCTTGGAATAAAAAATGTTAATGTCCCTTTGGTTAATACTTTTTTTTTAACCTTTCTTTTCTTCTTTTATTCTTTGGTTAAGTTGATGCTGTCACTAACGTTCAAAATAGAAATAAAAGGCCCTCCTGGTTCTTGCAGCAAACTGTAGTTCCTCCCGCAGACTCCTACATCACTACTGCGTTGTGCATGGTGTTAAATACAGTAATACAAAGTAATAGTGGGGTTGAAATACCTTTTTGGTGAAAATGCCTCCTGTTCATATAATCATAAACCTAGTCATATGGATGAGTAATCTCCATTGAGGGGGAGGATCAGCCAATCAGAATTCTAGCAGCAGGTACATACTTTATTCCTTCTAATAATATTTTTAGCCATCCTAGCATGGCTGATATATTTCTATGGTAAAATGCAACTCCCTGCAAACAGCAAAATACACAGATGAAATACATATATTGGAGCCATTTTACCTGCCATAGGTATTTTTGCTTATCCAGTCCTGGGATTTTATATAACTTCAGTAATAGACCTGATTGACAGGTCTTGTGCCTCCCTGCCAGCCTGGCTATGTTCAGACTGGCAGTGAGGTTGTGTTGCCTTTAACGCTTTCTTGTGCCAGTGAACTGCAACCCAAGAGGACATGTACACTACATGTGTACAAGCCCAGTAAAAAATGAATGGGGTGGCAGTGAAAGATTCAGTATTGCTCACTGCAGCCCACTGACAAATCTGCAAACGCTGGTTCTTTAAGAACCAGACTGTGGTGAAAGGGCTGGCAAGGAGCCATGTGGGATAGGGTCTAAGCCTGCCCTAAAAAAGAAGGGGCAACCCAATGCCCTCATCTTACTGCCACGCTTCTCCTCCAATCAGCATTTTTTTGTTAGCATATGAGCACTGCAGCCCAACGGAATGGCTGCTTATACTGTTTCTTCCTTTGCCAGAATGAGCCCTGATGCACAGGGACTACGAAAAAGTACATTCATTAAATTATTAATGAATACAAAGTGGCATTGTGTCTGATATATCTGGCCGATGTTCATTATTATTAGACTACAGGTTCACTTTAACAAAATTCACACTTTTTGACTGTATAAATAGCAAATTCTGCAGACACAATTTGGAGAAAGTGCCATCGGGAAAAGATGGAGGGTGTATAATAATGATACTACAACAGGCTGCTGGTGGCGTTTTTAAATTTCCTCCAATTCTCTTTATTACAGTCCTGAAATGACCTCTCGTTACAGGATGATCGTATTCTACTTTGTTAAAAGATTATCACAGTCCACCACTGCGGCCCCAACTGCCATCAAGCCACTCAGAAACTCAATGAAGTGCCAAAACCAGAGCGGAGGGTGTTGCAGACATTGACGGATGGCGTTCGAAGATCTAACTTCTTACTGTTTACGTGCTAAAATGCTACATTCTGACAAAGATACGTGAATTCTATATTTAGACTTAAACATTTAAGCAGCAGCCATAGCTGAGGCCTTGGAGACTCTGTGGCTGGGCGATTCATCTGTTTCTATTCCAAGCCACACCATATGTGTTTAACACTTGCCTGCCAAAAAACTTCTGCGGCTAATGCTTTTCTCATGGACTAGACAGCAATTATTCTTCAACGATCTACTGAAATCATCGCTGGAGCCTTCCATACAAAACTAATAATGAGCAAAGAGAATTAAGACACGGCGCGGAGGCCAAGCCCCATTCTGTTTAATCTCTGGCGAATGGTAAAATAATTTATATACACAAGTATTCTGGCCCATGTCCATTGGACAGGGCATATGTTCCAAAGTCTGTCTCAGTTCTCTGCACACTGGATAAATATTTTATCACCTCTACATTAAGAGGACGGTAAATAGTTCCAGCATATATGGTTTTCAGGACCTTATTTAATAAGCCAGAGAATCATTTTCTAAATGCAGTAACCATAGCAATAAATATTAAATTATCTAATGATGCTCTGTGGAAGAAGAAAGGATTTACAAGAAGAAAAATCAAGTTGGTCAGTTGCAGCACAAAGGCTGATTTCACAGCATCCCAACTGCACTTCCAACCACTACAATTTAACCAAATCGGCAGAGTCATGAACCATTTTGTGCTTGTATTTGCAAGCAGTTCTATTTGTCTTGAAGCTGTGATGGGGTATGCCCTGGTTCCCGAAAGTGACTTGGTGCTTGTGGCCCTGTGGATGTTTCTAGAGGAATAAGGCAACAACTCACTGAACTGTGGAGCAATTTGCAATGCACCCGGAAGCAGTGATCCATACGGTTTAAAGCCTTTAGCTAAATACAAATGCTAAGCTCACAATGAATGTT
The DNA here is from genome assembly GCF_032062135.1 of Pyxicephalus adspersus. Taxonomy (NCBI): domain Eukaryota; kingdom Metazoa; phylum Chordata; class Amphibia; order Anura; family Pyxicephalidae; genus Pyxicephalus; species Pyxicephalus adspersus. Next base: position 130,447,471 of record NC_092862.1, read on the forward strand.
CATTACTATCTCCGGCAAAAGTCTTACATCATATGTATGTCTTTTATGTTTTTTATGTATGTCAGGCCTGCTTATCTCCAGTTACTTATATCTACTGTCTGTCTACATGCCTTTGCTCCAGTGTTGGCTACCCAACATTGTAGACCATGTCTTCTCCAATGTCTTTCAGTTCATAATCTTCTCCAAGCAGACATGACATGACCGGGTGACAACACAGGGGCACAATTATGAGTCAGAAATTAATATATGTCACCCTATATTGGGAAATACAAGAATGGGGGATCCTCATAGAAGTTATNTGTGTGTACAATATCTGCGAACGATCGTGTCGTTATCTGCATGTACAGGATCGGTGCTATACGATCGTTCGCCGATATCGTGCAGGATCGTTCGTCGTTCGTTTACCAACGATAATTATTGGAAGTGTGTACGTAGCTTTACATCATATGTATGTCTTTTATCTTTTTTATGTATGTCAGGCCTGCTTATCTCCAGTTACTTATATCTACTGTCTGTCTACATGCCTTTGCCCCAGTGTTGGCTACCCAACATTGTAGACCATGTCTTCTCCAATGTCTTTCAGTTCATAATCTTCTCCAAGCAGACATGACATGACAGGGTGACAACACAGGGGCACAATTATGAGTCAGAAATTAATATATGTCACCCTATATTGGGAAATACAAGAATGGGGGATCCTCATAGAAGTTATGTAATACAGAAAGATTCGGAATGAATTACAATAGCATTTTAAAGCTTACATTAAAAATTAGGTTCACATCCACTCCGAGCTGCCAGGCAAGAAAAAAGAAGGCATTTTGGTGTTAAAGGGATACTGGTGGTTTTTGGTGGTGAAGAATGTAGCTTTTTTAAGCTAAGGTAGGCCCTTCAGTTGACTTCTGTTGGGTTTCTGTTTTTTCTATATTGAGGAGGAGGTAAAAAACAAATGAGGTTCTAGGCCTTAGAGTGAATGAAGCAACAGTAGATACCCGGGGGGATTAAAATTACGCTGCTGAGGTCCTCGAAAGATACATGAAGCCAACTGGCAATGGGCCATCAGCATCCCTACCAGAAATATCACTTTTGGATGGACAGATTCGGTTGCTTGCAGACAGTAGGGTACGTCCTACGTATTAAATTTCCTAATATCAATTTTGTTTTTCCGGGCTTAACAATCCAAATTCCTGTCCCCTTAGCCTCCTACAGAAATAAATAAATAAAAATAACCACAAGTCATCAGCCTCTGGTGTTCAGATGATTAATGAGCAGATTGAGTTGACAATCATTACACTGTTTGACTCCTTTCATGCAATACAAATTTGCCAAGGCACATTATAAAATCCAATATGCTCCTGTAGAATGATGTATTGCCAGAAGCTCTGCCTCTGAAAAAAAAAGTGCTGCATCTTCATCACAAACTTCTGTGTGTCAGACTGGTAAAGCAAAACGTTCTGAGAATTTGCTTTAAAGGTTCGGTCAATATTGAAATATACTCAGGAACACCTGAAGATCTACCTAAAGATTTAGGTTTTCATTGCTGTGATGCGCTATAGTTGTCCAGCACACAAGTTCTGATGTTCTCAATTGTATTAAATATTACAGGCTTAACATTTCTGGCTCCGCCTGTTACGGGAGCATCAAAAGATTTGCATGGTAACATGAAGGCACTGACATTTTTATAAAAATGGAACATAATGCAAAAAAAGGAATATAAAACTCATGAAGGATGCTTATAAAGTGAATGTTAATCTGACATTCAGTAAAACATAGCGGTCCCAGGTGGAGAATCCTCCAGGTTCATGTGTTTTAATGGCAGAAACTGATTTATCATTAGTGAGTGTCCATTTCGGAAATAGGATTCTCACTATGAGCCTGATTTATTAAAGCTCTCCAGGGCTGGAGAAGATACACTTTCATCAGTGAAGCTGGGTGATACAACTAACCTGGAATGGATCTGGTCCAGGATTGAAAACATTTGCTTACAAATAGCAAAATACTTTTAAGAAATCTATTCCAGGTTTGCTGGATCACCCAGCTTCACTGAAGAAAGTGTATCCTCTCCAGCCTTGGAGAGCTTTAATAAATCAGCCCAATATGTGGGATGCAGTGGTGTTACGGTCACACTACACAGCAGTGCAGGTAAGTGGGCATTGCAATATAGCATGCAGCCACTTGTATAGTGTGAAAGGAGCCCTAAGGTAGGTGCAGACATGCCTTGTAATTTAGCGATGATGTGCAGCTCCCAGCAACTGGCACCTAGGCAGCCAAGCTGACACTCCAAATGCAGCTTTGGTTCTTGCCGTTTTCAGATTTGACAGAAGCCAGTGCTGGAACCATTGATGTAGCCATTGATGTAAACTGATCCATTGTCCAGTGGACCTCTGTTTTACTGTCAAATCCCTACATACATGGTAATAAATACGTCTTGCGATAAACAAGCATTGAAGCCATTAAAGCAGCATGTTTGTCAGGCAATTAGCATTTTTTGATCAGCACAGTATCTCTTTGTGATAGCTTTGCACTAAACACACACATAATATACCTTCCTATAGCTTAGACTCACCCCAAACTTCCAAAAGACCCAAACCACTAGGAAGTAAGCTGTACCTTGTGATGAACACAAGTTGTTAGAAATAACATAACCCTCAGGTGGGGGTATATACCAGGCAGAATGAAAGCCTTCTTTGTGCTGTGGGATTCTGGAATGTCGTGTTCAACCTCACAGAGGTATTTTGTCAGCTGTACTGGACTCAACTCTCAGAATGCTGCACACTGGTTTGCTTTACATTCCTCACCAATAACAGAAATGAACACAAATTAACTTTGAGGGTTTAACTACACAAGCAATGTTTAATCTCTTCCTGGCATGGGGTTTACTACTTATTGACATGTACCTTATTTGCAATAAAGAGATTTGAAGCGTTAAAATGTGTCTGATGCTAACAAGAGGTTAATTTTATGGTGCAGAAGCTAAAAGCCAAAATTAGTAACCAGACCTCAAATTTGAAAACCTAAATTCTTGTAAAATGGATTGCTATTGGCTGTAAAGTTTATAAAGTTCTGAATAATAGATATGCTAAGAATCTGCCACCTCTCACCGTAGGCTGGGTTTGTCTGCATGTTTGCAATAGCAAGTCACCTCTTTTAGAGCTCACCTGGATTTTACATTCTTCAATGCTATTTATAAAATGACCAATGTTACAGACACCAATCCATTTTGGTTTTTAATATTCACTGCAGAAAAAATGTTTTCAATCAATTATTCCTATGACCGATACCTATAGCCATGTTTTATGTTGCTTAATCAACATTGCAAAGTTGCTGTAGAAGAGTAACTTCTACAAATAAAAATGCTTAAATCAATCTCAAATTAATGGATCATAAATCTGAAAATACATATGTATAATAATCTGCCCTTTGGATCATGGGGTGGGTATTATGGGTGGGGGTATTAGACCCACATAAATGCTAGGAGCTCCCAAATGAATTCGCTCAATCATACACTTGACAATGATAGATACCAAAACATTTATTTTGCCTGCTTCTGATTGGAAATCCAAAAACTGGTGGTTTATAATCAATCACCTGTTGCATTCACCTTCCGGTCATTTATTTGGGTTAGAGAATGTATAGGGAAAAAAATATCAGCCGGTGTCTTTTAGGGCCATAGCCCCATGCAGAAATCAGATTTGTGTTGGTAGAAATGATCTTTTCCGATTGTATCCAGTGACTGGAGAATGAATGAGCGCTGTACATATAGTGCTGTTCTGTTCTATGGAGAGGGGAAAGGGGAGGACGGGCAAGTGACACCTCTCTGTGCTCTCTGTTATAGGAAAATACAGCAGCTGCTGTCCCTGCTTGGTTTTACGATGAACCACCAGGAGGGATTGGTGACCCATGTTGGATGACGGCTACACAAATGCTATATTCTTATCCCAGACAAACAATAATCTGGCGTGTGTAAATAGCTTAGATCTTGTCTCCTCAAGAGATGCAGACCTTGAAGCTTTCCTCATTAGGACATTGAGATTTGCTTAGGCGGTTCTAATGGACTCCAATTCATGAAACTGGGAAACAGCTATTTCTTCATAGCAACAAAACAAAGGAATGTGCTATTGTGCAAGTTTGTTAAAATCCTTCCAATGTACAAAGATCACACTGAGGAGATTTGCTTTTCTTTCTCATAAAATATTGAGCTATATTTTTAGTATTTGCTGAAATACAGATCATTTGAGAACACAGTAGGGATATAGTAAGAGCTGGCTGGAATGATGCTCAAAATGGCACTCACAGGGTCCCCATTCTCCTTATCAATGCCATACAGTGCCCATTCCTTGGCAGTTTTTTCCCAACAGACAAAACAGGTAAAATAAAATATGCTTGCTCTTAAAAACAAAGTTTCATGTTTTGGACTTTATAGCTCTGTATGTCATGACTTTCTGTCCCACTCAAGACAAATTCAGCCAAAAACCAATATAATTGCTGAACAGGTACCACGTACATGGCAACCATTACCAATGGAATAAGAATAATTCAATAACCCACAGAAAGTAAATATTACCCATCATCAATAAGGGAAGTCAGAACTGTGTAAAGGTATCACTGTGCACTATGATAACTACACTCAGCACTTTTCCCTATTAAATGACGGACATCATGTCCAGGAAGCCAGAAGAGAATATAATCCAAGTCTGACACTCTACTAAATCAGCAGGAGACATCTTCCTAAATATATCATCAGTCAGAGCATCAGTCAAGAACTAACTGCAACCAAAGTAATATTCTACAAAGGCCCATTACATTATGATTTATATATTGTTATACATTTTAGTTCTAACATAAACTATCTGCAAACTGTGTTGCACTAAGTCCTATGACAGTTTATACGAGTTTGTGCAGTTCATGCTAGGCTATCCATTAGGAAAGCCCAGCACTATCTCTGCACCTATCATTTGGCGCATAGCGGGCGCTAGCTTTTATAGTAGTAAAAACTGAGATGCTGCTACTAAAGCATGAGTTTACTAGATTATTACACAACATAAGTAATCAGGGAATGGGGCACAATGATGTACCAGAGATAAGAATCTATTTTTATCTATTTTATACAATATTTCATAGTTACTCATTTGCAGGTAGTAGGTGGAGAATGCAATCTGATACTCCAGAGTTTCAGATAGCTGGTTAACTATTGTGCAAATTTAATGAAATCTGCCTGCTCTGCAAAGCTGGCGCCCTCTGAAGTATAGAAGCTGTAAATACCGGTAGGTGCAGACTTAGTGCTGGGCTTTCTTAATGGATAGCCATACATAACATACTGAGGGATGGAAGCACTCTGCGGTAAATTTTAGAAAACAATAATTTTATACAATACAAAAATAATAAATTATATATTATATCATTGAATATTTTTTACCCCCTCCTTTGATCTCTGTGCAGACTGATATAAATAAAGATAACCCAATACTGGATGGACATCATGGGCCTGTTTTTTAAGTTTGTTCTGCTAAATAAACCATTAAAAGTGTTGCTATATCTGTTCAATAAATCCAACAATATTTGTTGATTTTGATAGAAGTCTTGTGAGTTAATAATCTGTACACACGGAAGGATTATGGAGATAAAGGGCTGGTGGAATAGGGAAAATGAATAGAGATCTGTGTTCAAGGAGCAAACTTTATTTTTGGCACATAAATAGTTCTTCTGTGCTTGGCTTGATATGCACTTTCATACTACAGGACCTTTCAGACCCATGGGGTGAAACTGCAAAAGTGGCAGTTCCCAGACACACAGCAAACTGTTGTTGTGGCTGGAAGAGACAAATTGCAGCAGGAGTAACACAAAAACCTGCTCGCAGCTGTGGCTGTGCGGATCTTTAAACAACAAGCATGTGGCCAAATGTGACTTGATGCTATTGCGATCAATGCTGTAATCCACCATGCAGGAAATAGTTCCCAAACCAGGGGTAGGAGAAGCAACCACGCGGCCAAATGCCACTTGTCATTTTCAGGAAGCACACTGAAATCCACTGCAACCACACCTGCATGCAACCCATGCACAGAATGGTCCCCAATGACTTTGATTCAGCGGAATGGGAGTGCTCAGGAGCACGGTTGTGTAGTCTGCAGTAGAACATTGCAATCACGCAAGTCTAAAATAGCCCTTAGGGAAGATTTGAGATTTCAGGTGCACTCCTGTTTATGCACAGCAACAGATTAAATTTCCAACAAGTAAGAGCAACTACATAATACAACTCGAAGTAAGAATGACATTGGTATAAAACACAAGGTATTGTTTGGGAAATAAATGTACAAGGATAACAATAAGCTGGACATTACTATTGATATTTACTGTATTTATATAGTGCAAACATAGGCTGTCTTGCTTTACAGGGGGCAAAAATCCTGACTGCACCAAAAGAGGTTAGTCTATTGAAATAACGTTCAGGTCTTCAGGGAACCCTTTCTATAATTACTATATCCACAGCTCACAGTACGTTAGCTGGTCATCATTACAGATAGCCAAAAGGATCACTGGTGTAAGGAAAACCTAAGAGGCACAAATTGACCATTGCTCAGGGAATGCTCAGCAACCCCTGGCTAAGAAAAACTTTACTAGAGGGGTTTCTGAGTCATATCTACCTGTATGTTTTTGCTTGCAGGAAAAGGAATGGAAGACCAAACAGGGAGAAAACTTTATCCCCAGGGATAAGTATACTCAGGACACCAGCACTGCGAGCTATATGAATTAGTTACTTCTATCTGTGCAAGTTCCAATGTCTGTCTTGGAAAAGGCTACCTATAATGAAGGAATATTAAAGAATCAGAGCTTGAAATAAATCATATATTTGGGATAATGGATGGTGAAGAGGACTACTATACATAACATAATACATACATTATAATATGTATTATATATATTTAAATATTATTATATATTAACATATATAAAACAGAAACAATTTTTGAAAAAGATAAAGCTAATATATCTTGCAGGTGCACAGATAATGAACAATGATGGCCACTACATACATGTAGGTCAATTGATAGATCCCACATCATGCTGGAAATTGCCATTAAATCACGCAATCTCATAAAGGAGAGATAAATAGGAAAGCTGCAATTGCAGACTTCCTTCCAAATGTTACTTGCTTGGCTACCTCTGGCTGTGATTTTTTAGAACAGTGAGGTTGATTTATTAAATGAATTTAGGCTGTGCATAATTAAGGGCAATATTTTACTTTGGAAAAATAATCCAATAATATGTATATAAATGTAAAATAAAAAACAAAGTTTGCTTGCACTATTGGATGCCTGAAGTCAGTAGAGATTTTCTATATTTACTATGCTAAGTGAATTATCCTTGCAAAATAATAATTCCCTTTACTAAGTGAACAGCTTAAACTACTTTAGTAAATGAATCCCATTAACATCTAACAAGCATGTAATTCTAAGTGAAGCTGTAACAGTAATCTGCAGACTTGTTTTCCATCAAAATTTGGATCCCAATGACAGTCAAAAAAAACAGTGACAACAACGCTTTAGCCTTTGGACTTTTCTTTATTAAAAAGGTAAAATGAAAAATGAGGATTCACTTTGTCACTGCCATTGTTGTACATCAGATAAATGAACACAATAATTAAACTAGTTACATACAGCAAACACTAATCAGCGTATGCCTGGGCTACACAAAGCAATGTTTTACAGAATACTGTACATGAAATCGGAAAAGGGACCTACTAAGCACCAAAAGTAAAATACAATCTCCTGGTAGACCTCATTATACTTTAATCATTTTGTAATTATTGAAATGAGAACACCTAAAGACCAGTTCTTGCATATCTACAGACTTTTATGGTGGTCACGTTAGGAGAAAAAAATGTGCTTTAAAAATCTCTGCTCTGTATATATCAACTAAATTAGATGATCTTGAATACCAATGCAATAAGGAGAATTGAACAAAAGCAATAAACCACCCCAAAAAATTCACCCTAAGACTGTAGTGGGAACATTAGATTGTAAGCTTCTCTGAAGGATAGTTAGTGACATGACTATGACTCTGTACACTGCTATGTAATATCTCTGAAGGATAGTTAGTGACATGACTATGACTCTGTACACTGCTATGTAATAGGTCAGCGCTATATAAATACAAGATAATAATAGTACACAAACCCACAAACAAACAAGAATACAAAATGCAAATATACCCGGTTAATCATCTAACAATATACGTATTCACAAGCTATGGCAGGGTAAATGCAGTCCTGGTTTGCAGTTATAGTGAATCCAATATTTTTGTTTTTTAAACAAATAGAAGGCAGTAACCTCTAGAGAAATATCTGGAATTCCCAGCTACATAGTAACAGCTGCAGGCAAAATAGCACAACAGAGACAGTGATAGAGCTGGGACAATGTATACAAAGCAATGTACAGACTCACCTTACATATCAGTGAGATTTCAAGCTGGGGACAGCACAGGCAGACTGACTGAGCATAGTGCTAGAATGAACAGACGATGATCTCAATGTGATCTCTGCTCTGGTACTGCAGCTCATACACACTCACATACACACATATAGAGTTCAGCGGAGAGAGGCGGACACCCATCGCTGCAGGCTGCGCTGTCTTTTTCACTCACCCTATGCAGGCTGCTAGATAACAAGGAATTTGGCATTCTTGTCCACTAGTTTGCAGGAATAATTCTGAAGTTATCAGTGAATAGAATGTGTCATTTCCATATATCTGTTAGTATGAATTATATATCCACTAACCTTTAAAAGTAAAAGAAAAGGTAAACCAAAGACAGCAAATAGCACTAGATAGCAAAGGCTATAAATCAACCTTTCTGGACCTTTTTACCATGGGGGAACCCTTTAAATAACTTTCAGGTCTTCAGGGAACCCCTGCTATGATTAGTATATCCACAGATCACAGTATATTAGTACAGTTGTCAGTAGGAATAATTCCTTTTACATTGCTGGCCAGGGGGTAGAATGTTTCCTTACAGATAGCCATTGGAGTCACTTAAACAGACTTGAGAAGCACAAATTGCTTATTGCTGAAGGAACCTCCAGTAACCTCTGGAGGATCTCTGGTTGGGAAACAAACCGGTAATTGGTATAAATAACTAAGTTTATAGCAAGTTGCCTAACACACACTCTTCAATATAGAAATTCATGCATTGACATAACACACAGTATTTTAATTATTATTATTAATAAACAGGATTTATATAGCGCCAACATATTATGTAGCCCTGTACATTAAATAGGGGTTGCAAATGACAGATACAGACAGTGACACAGGAGGAGGATCCTGCCCTGATGAGCTTACAATCCAGGAGTAACATAAAAGACATGTTTTTGTGTGTTCGGTCTGCTTTCATTTATACAAATTTACAGCAATATACTGCTGTGCATTGCCATGTACTGCATTTTTAAAAATTCAGCATTTTTGTGCAAATGTGCAGCTCTAAAGCAACACAATGGCAACACTCTGGGAATTTTCACTAAAAGAATATGGGCTGTTCAAATAGAAAAGTTAATTATCCCCCTGACAGTGATATTTCATCTAGAGTAGTAAATAAAGGATGCACTGCTGACTTTTACCTTTTTGGATTTCTTGCACGTGATTGGGTATTCTTTAAATTTTAATCACATTCACTAAGCAAAAATTTCTCAACCAGAATTCCTTTAAAGGTTTCTGGGGGTTCCTTAAGCAATGAGCAATTTGTGCCTCTCAGGTCACTGCAATATATTCCAATGATCTTGTTGGCATCCTTCCCACTGACTAGCAATGTAGGATGATCTTTTGGTACTGTGAAGATTCTTGGAAAATGTTGTCCCGCAGCCAGTCAATGCCAGTAAATGTTATAAAGAATCCATTTTTGCCCGTGGTGGAAAAGTGGAAGTATTTTACAAGGTGAAGTCAGTTGGACTCTTTATACCCATAAATTATTCAATGCTTTCAATAGATTCAAGGTTAGATTTGATATATACAATAAATATAACAACAATCTTCGAAACATTAGGACACTTTGATTGATACCTAATTGAAATACCAATCAAACTCCAATAATGGCTGCCTGTTTTTTTTTTTTTGGTCTGTTTCTTATGGTAGGTCAACCATAAGTGGGAACATGGAAGAAAGTGGTGGGCAATGAACGGTCACATAGCTTTGTAAAGAACTGACCAGTACAAAACTAGCAGTGACTGTGCTCTGAACTCAATGAGAGGCTAAATCTAATTGTTTTTAATTAGTGCATGGTGAGTATTCAATAAGGATCAATATCAGAAGGAAGAAAACATTTACTTGATCATACTTGATCATACACACATTTAACAGTAGGACATATTTAAATAATGCTCACTCCAACAATCCGTATTCATTTCAAAGATGTCATGATCTGGGGTTTTTTTTATCAGGTTATGGTTTTTGTTCTAAAACAGACACTGGATGTCCCCAGTCTTTTTGGTTAAATAACAGCCAGCATCATTCAATCACCACCCATGTAGTCATGGACCCACTCCGGTCTGCAGGAATACTGAACTACATGTACGACATAGGGATGCAAAAGGCAGAAATATCAAACTCCATGTTAAACATCTATTTTGCACTTGGAATACCAAATGCTGCTTCAGCTCAGAGGGGACACAAGCACACCAAACTGCATAAAAAAACAAATTAGGCAGTTAGTGTATTAGCTTACCCCCAAAGATTGAGAATTTTAACTGACCTATGACTATGGTAGGGTCAATAAATTGTTAGATCTTCCAGCGAACAGTTAGTGATATGGTGATGGACTATGGATTTGTTGCTGCTATATAAATACAAGTTAATATCAATAAAAATATTACTGTAGTCCATGCTTTATCATTGGACATACAGGAATAACAAATTCTGTGCTGTACCAGTAGGGATACAAGAATGCCAGATTTCATGCTAAACCTCCAGGGGTGCATAAGCCAAAATTCATACAAAACCGGCGGTGATATAAGGCTGCCTAAACCCATGATCAACACAGCACGGAAACACGTGATGTTTAAAAATATAACATCCCTAGTGTTGTTGTAACCTCTAATTGACAAGGAAAAAGCATGCCAGAGCAGAAACATTTCATTTCCTTGCTCCAAGTCACTCGACACAGACCACATTCCCCCTCCCAACTTTATGTTTTTCCTAGCCAGCTTCCAAGCCAAGGGCAGCAGGCATCATAGCTCCTGCCCTGGAAGCTGCTCCCTGTCTGCTGGGTAACTTTCCTCTGAGCAGACTGCAGTGTACAGGGATATGCAGCATATCTGTACACATGGATGGGGAATAGCCAGAACTTCAATAACCCTGAACCAGACAAGATATGTCAGGATCACGGAGTGGAATACAAATAAATACATCTGTGATTTAACCTAATGTGAATTCTTCTAAAGGTCACGGTAGAGAAGGGAATAAAGTGGGTCATCGTGGTGCATTGTGGTAGAGGAGCACAGGGGGCTTCAGTAAAAGGCAAAAAGCATGAAAAGATTCCCACTCACATTTTATTTGAGAATTGATGTGAGGGAAGTGAAGGCTCTGTACTAATATAAGTATGTAATAAAAGTGTTACTTATACTCACGTGACTTCTACAAAGGTACAATGTTGCATACTGATTACTTGAAAGGAGGTACCTCATGCAATGCATTCTCCTGCCTACAGCAAACTGATGGCACCATCTTAGCCTAGGCAGCCGCGGATCAATACCTGCTCATAAAGTAGACCTGAACGCAATATTTAGAAATTATAACTGTGTCTAAGCAGTAGCCTAAAATATACTTTCTTCCTTTCATTCATTTGCCCCCTCTGGTATGTGAAAATTCCTAGGCACTCATGTATCTGCACCTCAAGTTTGAAATTCAAGACAATGATGCATCCAAATGATTATTTTTGGTAAAACCTATCCTAAAACTAAGTGTTCATTGTTCTCTTTGCTGGAGGCTCTGTCGTGAGGAAGCAAAGCCCTGTCTTTATCAAGGTAGACACCTCCAAATAAGCAAAAGTCTGCTGCAGGGAGACTAGAGGAGATAGTAGCGACCATACATTTGATGCATTTTTAGCTTTCTTTATAGTTAATACGGTCAAGTTTTTTTTGAACACTGGTATTTTTACTAGATATTATTACATGTCTTATTTATGTAGACTTATACATTTGGATATTTAGCAAAGTCATTATTAAAGAAATGTGAATGCCACTATTGCTGATCTAGTCCACTGAAAGGGCCAGGTCCCTCCAGCTGAACCTCTAACTTCAAAAACCTTGAGTCATCAACCTGGAACAACTATGCAGGGAAGGTCTGTTTTTGATCTGCATATCTGCTCTTTATAAGTGACTGAGAAAGTATTTAAAGTGGCATATATGCATGGTACTCAAGTAATTAGAGTCACTCAAGTCACTGATGGGGGGGTTCTGTATTTCTTTTATGACAGCTGATGGCAAGTAGATAGAAATAGGTTAATGCAACAGTTGCTACAACTTCTCTTAATCAAAGCAAAACTTAAAACTACCACATCTAAGAAAGTTCTTAATTAGAAATTTTATAATTGTCGGCCTACCGTTTTTATTTAGTCTTTCAAATAGGTAAAATATTACAATTAAGAAGAGAGCATACAGTAAACATAGATCATGGACACATACCAATAGGCTGACCTGTCATAATAGAACATTATGTAGATAAAAAAACAATGTATATTCAATTGGTTTAACATAGAAGATTTATATATTGGGAGATATTGGAGGAATAAAGGAGATTTAAGATGAAGGGTGGAGAAAAAGAAAAAGGGAGGGGGGAAAGTATGACAATTGTAGTTTAATAATATTACCAGTTTTTAATATGGAGATATTGTGGGTTAAGATTCAATATTTTCATACATGGTCCTCTTTACTTTGGTGCAGAAATACAAAGCAAAGTTGGATATGAATTTTGTGTAGCCCCTAGTGCTCCACTTTAATTAGGCTGCCATGGGAAGGGGAGGACAAGGGGTTCTTTTATGATGGGCCCTTATCATAGGAAGTGGCATTTGCAACCCTGGAACTTTTACACATGGGGAGGGGGCCCTGGAAGTTTACCTAGTATGGGACCCAGACATCTCTGACAGCAGCCCTGCCTTTCTATATACATCTCCTGCATTCATCTCCACACAGCTATGTGATTTCATTATAAAATGACAGCCGGCTCCCCTGTCAAGTGCTGTCTATGATTTTGACAGCAGCTTGTGCCTGCTAAGTCAGGATGACATCTTCACCACTCTCACCGAGCCTCTGACAATGACCTTAACATTTTTCAACGACCGACAAAACTGCTGGTATGGAACAATAAGAGTCTGAGCTCCTTCTCTATCCACAAGGACAGAGGACAGATAGAATAGCAAAGAGAAACATTACTAATATGGTTCCAATGCAATATTTCAAAATATTTGCTGCATGCTGTGCATATAGGCATCACAAAAAGATATCCAGTGCATGTTCTTAATGTTTGCAGATCAATCAATGACATCGTGGTGGGAGGAAAAGTTAGCAAAGTGTGCTGAATAAACTGAAATAGAATGCAGTGTTTGCTGGTGGTGTGGTTCTCATTCTTCCCCAAGCAGGCCCTTTCAATTGGGGTAGCACTGAGGCTTCAAGTTAGAACCTTTGTCCCATTTTATTGCTACCTACAGGTGAAAAAATGACCTTATACCCAGGACAGGACATCCCCATTGGGAATACAGGTGGCAATGACAGCAATGATTTTCAGTAAGGTAAAGAATAGTTGGAAATTTTTTTTTGTGTGTATGTATGTATATATATATATATATATATATATATACCTAAATTCCTGTGTAGACACATGGATAGAAAGTAAAGAGCCAAGATATAGAGACAAAAATACAACCTGACAGATGTTCTAACCCTGTACCACTCTAATTGCAATAAAAAATATTTCATCAAAAATATTCCCATTAGATTCTGATGATGTTCTGATTGTGTACTTGCAAAAGCCCCTGTCTCTCTTCTGTGGATATCTAAATACCATAAGATTGCTGCCATCTTGAATGTAGTGTCAGGAGCCATAGCTGACCCAGAGGTATCATGCAAATGATAATAGTTTGTAAGGTTTGTAATACCTCAAATATCTCAACACTAAACAAGGCAAATCTTATAGCAACTGTGCTGATAAAGAAACACAACATGTATAGAAACAAATTGGTGGACAGAGGATCTGTTTCATAGGTCATGTGTGTTTGTACACTGCACTACAGCCATTTCTTCTCTAAATTCAGCTGGTGGAAGGGTCATTTAGGTGAGGCAATTGGCCTGATTTATTTTCCAAGGCTAGAAAAGATAGACTATCATGGGAGAACCTAGTTGAGCTAGCAAACTAGGAATGGATCTTGTCCAGGATTGAAAACATTTTCCAAATAATAGAAAATGATTTTAGAAATCCATTCCAGGTTGGTTGAATCACCCAAGTTCTCCCATGATGATCTATATCTTTGATCTATTTATCCAGCCTAGGACAGCTTTATTAAACCAGACCCAATGTAGGAAGTACAAAAGAAGAAAGACTTTATTTCACAACATCTTTTCCATACAGTTGAAGCCATGTGTCTGACCTTCAAGGGCGTGTAAGGTCCAAGCTGTGTGGATAAGTGTAATGCTACAGCCAAGCATCGCTACACAATAGATTTTCATATTTGTAAAGCTCAGTTCCAAAGGGAGCAACTTTTATTTGGTAGCAAGGTGAAGAATTAGAACATCAGTCAAGTTTTTATTATTGCATTGATCCCCAATTGGGGACGTCCACACTTAATGTCTGATATACAATGGTTCAAATAGCAAGTGAAACTTGTCAGAGGTTCTTAACTCATCTCTGCTTTATACAAAAACAAAAGAAATTATTTTGGAAGAGGTTTTTCAAAACTGATGAACAGGTTCTAAGTGGGGTGACACCCATTGATCATCACTGACCACAAAGAGGAATGGTTTACAATATTATAGCTGCATCTGGAAAGCCCCTTCAAGAGGTCACGTTTTAGAAAATAAATACACATCACTTTAGAAATAATAATTCATTGAAGTCATCAAACATTAATACACACAGGAGGTTGTAAAACCAGAAGGGACTAAAGATAGATTTGTAGTTTTTATAATACACAAAGTTAACCTCTAAATTCTTGTTCAATACAAACAAAACTGTAAAAAGCTCAGCGTACCACATTGTTATTTTATGTCTTGTTTGTGAAAATAAAGAAAAACTTGAAATAGAAACTTTTGGAACAGAAAAACCTGTTTTCAAGCATTTCAAAAAGTCAATGATCCCTGTAAAACGTTAATAATATTCTGCGTAGCCTGTGTCATTTATGCAATATAACTGCAATACCAAGAAGGGTGCCACCACTTTTCCCTTTTGACGGAGGTCTCTCATAGATAAAGATTGGTGTTTGGGATGTGAAGTACTTGAAACCAAAATTGAAGAGTCCATACTTTTTTTTATTATAAATATTTGTACCATAAAAAGCCATCATGTTTCCGGGGTATAAAGTGCTCTCTTCACCAGGGCTTGATAAATCAAAAGGAATCCTATACTGGCCTATGGGTTTATGAGGAACCCTGAAGGAAAGTAATTGTAATAAGTTCAGATTTTTTTAGGAGCTCTTGATTCAATATAAGATTTATTGACTTCTCAAACTCTGATGAAGGGGATACATATTAAAGCCTATTCAGGCAGTTTATAAGTTTCTAAATCCAATCAAGTCTGGACTTTTTACCATTGTTTCTAGAAATAAAAGTTTATGTAAATAAAATATCTATACAGACTGGATTTGTGCTGAATTTCCATTTCCCCGATTTCAATAACCAGGACATGTGATTCCCCTGTCTGCCATTAGAAATTTCAGCAAGTGTGCAGATGTTATAAGAAAATTATATCTATATTTACAACATTACATAGTCAGGTTGAAAAAAACTAGTCTGTCAAGTTCAATCCACAGGTAAACCTAATATAAAAATGAAATGAAAAGCCCAAATACAGAACCCTACACTCTATGCAGATCCAGAGGAAATAAAAAAGAACACATTTAAAGCAATTAAATATAATAATGTAAACATGAATATTTGGCTCCAACAAGGTAAACACTTCTTCCTTCCTTAAAGCAATTGAATATATTGGATCAACAATCTATATTGGCTTTACCTATAAATATCAATAGCCAGATGTTTTTTTATGCATTTTAAACAAACAACTGAGCTGGCTAGAAGAAGCTCCACATTTTCACAACTTGTAGGCTCCATATATGGCTGGTTGGAATGGAAGCAAAGGGGCAGCATAGGGAATGGTGAATTGCTTTCAATAGAAAGCTTTGGCAATGCTTTTTAACAACAGACATTTGAAGCGGCACTCAAGCATTGAAGACTACCCCTTACCATGGAGTAGCCTATCTGTACATGGTGGCTAAACTTTTCTTTTTCTCCAGATGCAAACAGTTCCTTGTCCTTTACAATGACCTCAAAGTGCACAACTTTGCACTGAGCCAACAATCATTCAGGGGGAATTATAGGTGAATATCTTGTCAAATTAATAATACATACACCCCTGTGTTTATCTTTGATTTTAGCAGCCGGCACTGTTTGCTTTTTTTTTCTGAAGCTTGTTACTGAAGCAGAATGTTCTATGTTTCTATTACTGTTTGCACAGGAGGGTGTTGGTGTAGTCTACATTTACTTGCAAATGGAAAATTAAAAACAGACAAATAATGCAAACACAATGCAGAGGATAGGAAATGCTCAGCAAACAAACCCGACTCTCTGACCTTGTAGATATTGACGGAATCTTAAAATGTTATTAAACCATATTTTATAAACATTATCGGAGGACATTGTGGGAAAATAGGTGGGCCATTTTATGATAACTGCAGCAGTTAAATGCAGTTAGAGAGAACCCCCAGGCAACAAGTAAAATCAGGCTGTGTATTACTAATGCTCCCCAGGAAACTGTACCTGTGCTTAAAATGGAATTACAAACATAATGGGAAAATCACTAATAAAATACATATATGGGAGTTGTTTAACCTGCCAAGAGTTTGTATTTCTGTTCATACACTCCTAAGATTTACACAGCTCATCAACATAGCAAAGCCCTGTCTTTGGAGGGGGTCAGACAAAACCCACCTTACTGCTGGCTATTGGATATTCAGTATCACCTAGCACTTCCCTGTTCAGTTTTAATCTCCCTGCCTATCCCCAATCATTCATTGGATTTCTGTTCTTTCAATCATGGAGGCTCAGCATCCTATGTGGGCATCACCAAAGCCCTTTCCACCAGCCAGGATCTGCTTGGAATTCACAAAGAAGCAGAAACACCCAACGATAATGTAAGGTAGGTAATAAAAACAGATTTTCTTTTAAATATTTTCAATAGCATGTTAATAAAGACGGATAGGAGGAACAAGGAGGGCAAAATATAAGCAGAATACACTTTACAAAAAATGGTGATGCATTATTATGCACAATGGGGAGAAAGTGTGAGTCATTCTCGTGTTTTTTGTATCGATGTTGAATTTTAAAATTGATATTTTATTTATATATGTCTTGACGAGAGACCTGTTGATAGAAAACACTGGGGCTCCACAAAGGCCTATGACTCCAGCATTTCGGAATGGCTATGATGTAGTAGTTATGGTGCAGCAAAACCAATTCAAAGGAACTCTTTCATATTCCAAAAGGTGTTTGATCTTCCACACAACAACGGGCTCTCATGCTGGGCCGGCTGACTACAAGGGATCAGGCAGACATCTCTAAGGTTTACAACATCCATGACTAATAAAGTGAGGGCAAGATAGCCCAAAGCACATCATGTAGACACAGACTGCATGGTATTATGTGAACAACTAGCAAACAGAATGGTATTTGACTTTTAAACTCAAGGTGGAATTGTCATTTAAAAAAAAAAAAAAATCATTCAATTCTTCACAGACATTGACACGGCAAATTTTAACATTTCAGCAATTCTTGTCTTAAAAAAAGGCAAAGATCACGCCTGAGTATTTCACAACATTAGAGACTGGAGAATGTCTATTTCTTTCAATGAGACAATGCTTATAAGGTCAGGTTTAGACCTTGTCAGCCACTTGGTTGAACATTGTCTTAATTAGCTAACAGGATCAGAAGAAAGAAAAGCTTGGAGGGGCAAGTGTTACTGTGCTGCACCTAGGACCTTGCAAGCCATGGCTAGCCACTCAGCCACCACTTTTAGGTTATGTTCACACTTGCCATGAGGTTGAAGTGTGTTTTCCGGAAAGCTCCTCGTGCCAGGGAACCGTTGCCTCTGGGGAGATGCTACATGTAGCTTTTCCCACTGGCGGCCCCACTGAGAATGAATAAAGGCGGCAGTGAGCAGCACTTGTACCTCTCGCTGCTGCCTGCTTTCCAATGTGCATACACTGGTTCTTTAAGAACCAGCGCTGCGTTGCTACTGACAGAGGACTTGGCAAGGTGCCAGCTGCAAGGAGCCATGCGGTTTCGCTCAATCCCAAAGTAAGTCTGATTCTGCCCTACAATGTAATTTAAATTTTTTACAGCAACAGCAGCAGCCGGTGGTACTAAACGGCTCACTGCCTACATGCTGTGCACCAACACAGTAGACATTCCCGGGCATGAGGAAGTGGTAAACACACCTCAACCTCACCGCCAGTCTGAAAATAGCCTAAAGCTGAACAGTGGGATAGAGAAAAGATAACCTTGCAATCCTTTGATCCTTCAATAGTTTTTAAAACGTTTGACAATTTGAGCAATTAAATGAAGCCAAGGAAGGCTTAGGGCTCAAAGCAGAATGGATAATTTATACTGAGTTGTAAACAAAACAAAGTAAATATATCACATGGCAGCCGCATTCATTGTAGCATTAATGTAACCCTAAAATGTATGTAATGGCAAAACATTATTATTTTGGTTATATTGGTTGCATATGGTTTTATTAGCTTTGGATGAAGCAGGGTAGGGTTGGACGACAATGTCAAGGTTTTATTGTTGCCTGTATATCCCCCCTTGGGGACCAAAAGTGACCAATCCAGTAGGAGTAAATCCAAAATAATAAATTATAGGTAAAGGAAAACTCTCAAATGGGGACATCTGTTTCATGTGCTCAATTTGGAGAAATCTAACTCAATTTCCTTGTATCATCCTAGTGGTGCATTAAAAGCAAAAAATAACCTAATAGAGGTTTCAGCCCTTCCGTGCTCCATACAACATAGGCAAACATGTATTAAGTGCAGCAGCTGGTTAGGAATCAGCACATATTAGTCAGCCCTTGGTAAAGAGCTCCTCAGTGACTGTTTGCTATGAGATACAACACTTCAGTGCTCTTTGCACCATGTTATTAACCTGGCTGATTAACAAATCAGTGCACATTGCCAATACACAAGAGTCCTGACATTGGCATCCTGTCTGCTCATTCTGTTTACATTATCCCCAGCATGAGCGCTGTATGAATCAGCAAAGCTGATAACACTGAGCAGGTTGCTCATCCAGGGCGGGGAGGGTGCAGACACAGACTGAACAGGTGAAATGACCTGAACTTTTATTTTTACAGCTGCTCTTAAAGGAACACCAACACCTAAAATAGAAAACCTACATAGCATAGAGGGGCGTGTGGAATAAATAAGATCATCGGAGAACATGCTTATTCTTGAAATAGAGACACAAATCAGAATTCAGATGTTAAATAAAGGAGAGTATAGTCTATTCATATAATAATGGTTTCCAAATTTGGAAATGATCCCTTTTCGGTATATTTATTCATTGGTCGCCTTCTGTGCCTTTGTATTCTAAAATGCCAGGTAGAAAAAGTATATTTATTACTTCTCTTTCTCAGGTTAGAAAAAATATGACAACATATATTCCCTAAAACATGGGCCTCATTTGCTGGAGCTCTCCAAGACTGTACTGTCAGAGGAGAACATGGGTGATCCAGCAAACTTGGAAAGGATGTGATCTAGGACTGAAACATTTACCAACTAATAGGGAATGCTTTTTGGAAATGAATTTCAGGTTTGCTGGATCTCCAGTCGATGAGAGCTTTATTAAATCAGGGCAAGTACATTGTATAATTCCTACATAGACAAATATCACAGAAACAGGAGTCCACCATGGAAAGATTTCCCAGACATTTGTGTAAAACGATACCAAAAAACAGGCCATGGTTTATTTTACACCCAAATAAAGCTTCCTATATTATTACTGTAAAGAAGTCATATAGAATGTACAGTATTTTTTTATTTTAATAGTATTTGCTGCAGCAAGAGGTAAATTACACTCTGGTAGCAGCACACTAAAGACTTGGACCACTGCACAACATTGAGGTCCAAGTCTTTAGTAGTCTGGGGTGCCCCCTGCCCGATGCTCATGGTGTGCTTTGGCTGTTTGCCTGAAGGTCAGCTTTTATCCAACATGATACGCAGAATATGCAATGGTTATAATTTGCATGTTGGTCTGTGTTAATGAATGTTGAATCACAATTTATATATTGCTACATCTTCTGTATGAATAATACATTGCACACTGACAGCTCAGATGTTGGAAACAGATAATCTTCAGTAATATATTATCATCAATTATTATCTTGTGCATGGCACTGCCTCTTAAAATTACTTTAGGACTAGAGAGAGCATAGGAAAGTAGAAGCCATTCACAACAAAATTCTTTCTTTCTAAAAGAAGAGGCCACATACTGCGACATATCCCCTTTTTATATTATTCTGATGCACAAACTTATTAGACAATAGGAAGTTGCTAGAGAAGGTTAGTGACCTTTCATTATTTCGGTGTCTATAACTAAATATATTATCCAAATTAAGTATGTGATGGCACTACCACCTGGTACCTGCAATGTACTATTATAGTCACTTCAGAAAGAGCAAGTTAAGGACAGTTTAATATGAAGATAATTAAGCACCCCCATAACTACAATGGCAAAACTCATAGAAGAATTTCCTGAAAAAAAAGGCAATAAACTTTCATTTCAGATGGCTGGGATGTAGAAATGAACTCCAGTGGCCGCTACAGGTGTATCAAATATCTGCTCCCCGCCGCACACAATGGTTCCGCCCACTGGTCAGTGCTGACATATGAGTCAGTGGGAATAACTGCAGCATGTAGCAGGGGGGGCTGTATTACACACACCTGGAAATGTGCAATTTGTGTTGTAGCAAGGGAGCAACACAATACCATTTCAAAACCCAGGCCACTGGAAAGACAAGTATATGGTCTTTTCTTTTACAGTTTTGCAATGACAGGGTCTCTTTGTATGCACACCTTATATATATTATATATATAAAGAATAGATAAAACAATATTGTCTAACTCCAGTGACCAATGTCATAGAGGCAATTCATGTCTGTGTTAAAAATTGCCCCTTTGTCAGATATCTGTTCCCCCTAATAAAGCCAAAGTTCGTTCCAGGGGCAGATTTAAGGAGGTGTAAAGTGTGCCGCTGCACGAGCGCCCTGGACCCTCCTCAGCCAACAGGGCCCTATGTCAGGTTGGCAGGGAGCCCCGAGTTAGTTCTGCACAGTTGGCCACTGGTTTGTTCCACCCTATACATTGTGATTATGTTCATTAGTGACATAAGTCCCATTTGGAGTAACCACAGAGCACAGCCAGGGACCAGATATGTACCTATGTAAGATATTTGGTACTCCTAAAAGTTGGATTCTGAAGATTCTTCAGGTACCAACATTATTACAGTGATGGCTGGAAATCTGGAAGGTGGGGGAAGTTAGTGCCAGGTAAATAGCTAAATATACCATTTATACATACATGAGAGCTGTTTTAGCTGCCAGTACTTTGTCTATCAATGTAGGAGACCTGATTTTTCTCTTCTGCAGTTAAGTAACATTTGCAGGTCGTGTCCCTCCCCCATCCCATTTTTCAATGGGGAAACTAGATGCAGCACTCTGAAAAGCTCATTTCTCTATAACTCTTCGCTCTTTCCTTCTATCAGCATATCCCTAGTTTGCCAAAAAGCACTGTAACACAACTGACTTGGTTCCTGTGATGCTTCTATTTGCATAGCTCTGCTATACTGAGACTGCCCAAAGGTGGTACCATGTCAAATATAGGTAGGTAAAGAATAATTTAATTATAAATACAGTGCTAGGTTAACGTGTGTGCTTTCCTATGGTTCTGGATAAGGTTTTTTTTTTTCAGGAGCAATTTTAATATTTGCATCATAAGGTGGTCACAATGCAATATATAAAGGTGATACGACAGGGAACTTTTTTTCCAGTGCACGGTGAACTTCCTGCCCAGCGGTGCCATAGGTGAAATCCAACAAATACCACCTATTGGCTACTGAGCAATGAGCAGCACAGCAAAGCAAGACCGTCAATGAAAAATCTGATATCAATAGCTTCTTATTTTTTTAAATATATAAAATTAAAAATGTGTCACTCACCCTTACGTCTCCATTGACCGCCCGAGGCGTGTGGTTAAATGCGTGAGCAGGATCTTTGTTGTAAACTTTGAGAAACGATCTGTCTTGAATATTCCTAAAAGCAAATACATGAATATGTTTAAGAGCTGCACACGTAAAGGTTCCTTTTTACATTTTCACCACCTTGTCAATATAACTTCAAACGTGACATTTTTCATTTTTTGTTTTCAGGCCAAGGACAAGGAGGACAAAGGCTCTAACGTAGCCGGATCAGAAAAAAGTAGAGAAAACCCTAAAAATTGTACAGCCTTCCGTCCCTCCGGAGAACTTCCAGCCTGTCCAAACAGCTCCACACCCAGTGGAATCAGGTGGTGCTGGACTGTGCAGGCTGTAATTTGAATCGGAGTAAACGGAAGAAAGCCTAAGCAAAAGCATTTAACCATAAACGCACTCGGCTTTGGTTAATATTTAAATGCTTCTCTGGCAAAGGAAAGCAAACACAGGAGGTACCTCGCTGCTGATCTGAACAACGCACGGCGGAGGCAACACAATCACGCCTTTGTTCAAAAAACTGTGTACTTACTTAAAATAGTATAAAGTAGATCAGGGGGTCTAGAAGCGGAGGTGGCTGACCAGCTAAAAGCAAACTTACGCTGAGCTTTGTCTGCAGTCTCTAGCTCCTTCTGGCATTACAGCTCCCAGACATCCTACAGATTGACTACAGCAACAATCCAAAAAAAAAAAGGCTAATGTCAACTCCTGCAGGAAAAGCAAACCGGACAGCTTTTCCAAGCAAAAAATGTAATCAGCTCCGAGGAGGAACAAAGAGATGAAAAAAGAAGACTAGGTCTGCTTTAGACGCCTCCAGGAAAGGCATTCCTTCTAAGATTCGAGCCAGTGAATTAGGACGCCTTCTAAATGAGGAGTGAATTCCATTGCTCCAGGTGCAGGAGCGGAGTATTAGTGGGCTGAGCTTCACCAAAGGGATTGTGTTCAAGAAGGAAAAGAAAAAAAAAAAAGATTATTCTGGGTTGGTCTTGTTTTGGTCTTTTTGAAAGTGGAGTTTCCAGATTTAGAATGGAAAAAAATTCTATCCCTCCTAGTTTATCAGTTGAAAGAAGGAAACCTGTGCAGAGAGAAAAACTTCAGCTGTCACTGCTGACCTCTCCTTCTAAAAATAATAGTTGCCTAGTTGTCATACTGACCCAGTGGCTTTATGGCTTCACTGACCCAGAATCAATAAATTGATCATGTTGTTGCATGTCTGAAGCAGGAGCTAACCGGACAAATGGTTATTTGGTAATGCCAAAGGTCAGTAATGGCAGCCTATTAGTAATAATATAATTATTATTATTAATAATAATAAACAGTATTTATATAGTGCCAACATGTTTCAAAGGGCTGTACAACAAAATGGAGTTGCATATGACAGACAGTGACATGGGGAGGAGAGGACCCTGCTCTGGAGGGCTTACAATCTAGGAGAGCCTACAAATTTTCCATAGAGTTGCTAAATTTAAAGTGAATTTTTGCTTTGCCAATGACCACTAAAAACTCCAGCTGGCAGTAAAATATTGGTAGCTGTACTCTCCCTACCCCCCAACCTTCAGGAGATCAAAATGTTGAGATTCTTTAGTCTGGAAAAAGTTTAGGGTAGTCCTTTTTCAGCGGCAGCTGGTGTTACCCACTCCTCTTTGTATGTAAATGGACCATCTACATTTTCAACGTATGACTGTACATCTCACAATAGGGGCTAAATTCACACTGGCAGTAAGGGTATGGTGCGTTTACTGATTCCTCACCAGGAATGCTTCTACACGTAGCTTTTCCCAGTGCAGTCCCATAGAGAATAATTGGGCAGTGAGCAGTACTAGTAACACTTACTGCTGTCAGCTGTCAAATGTGCAAACACTCCCTCCTCTTGAACCCATGCTGCCATGCTAGTGCTCCATCAGCCCAGCGAGGTGCCAGTTGTGGAGAGCCATGCAAAACTGAGGCTGGTGAGTACCTGTCCTAAGCAACTGCTGAGCAGGACTGGAAGTAAAATGGAAATGAAGACTGGAGAAGTAAAGAAAAGGTAATCAAATGTAACGGAGGTATTCCTCTGTCTTATACCTGCCCCAGGCTATCATTTAAACTTGCTATAGTGGGAGGAAGTTGGGGGTGGAGTTGACATGCTACTAATATTTTACTACTGACAAGTGTTTAGCTTTAATTCCTCCCTGCCTATCAACACATGCTGACCTTTGTTTTACTTCCCTGCAGCTTCAGTAACCAGCAGCAAGGACAGGAAGCTGTGTGTAATCTGTAAACCACCATAGAAGAGTTTACACCAATCCCAAAATGTGCTGTCACATGCGTGGTAGATCAGTACGCCACATTCTCCTCTATACCTGGAAGTACATTTATAAATATTTTGCATGCTGTTGAGCGTATTTTTACTTTGGTGAAAGAATTTGCTAACACAGCTCAGTGACTCATCAGAAATTACTTTTTCTAGTCATTTCCTAGACAGCTTAGCAGGGATATTTTAATCAAACACATTGGCCCTGATTTATTAAAAGTCTCTAAGACTGGAGAATATAGTCTATAATGGAAGAACCTGGAGGATCCAGCAATCCTAAAATTGTTTTCTTAAAGTCACTTGTTATAAATTGGTAAATGTTTTTAATCCTGGACTACATCTATTCCAAGGTTTGTTGGATAACATAGGTTCTCCCATGATAGTCTATCTTCTTCAATCTTGGAAAGCTTTTATAAATCAGGCTCATAGTTCCTAAACCAAGAAATGCCCACCCTGTTTACCTTTAGCTAAACCATAGTGCTCTGGTAATATCTTGTCGAATATAAATATATACATATATACCTATATGTATATATAGTTATGAACATAAAAGGCAAACAAAAATAAAAGTAAATGTGTAGTTGCATTGCCAAAGCTCTGGTTCACTTTAAGAGCATATAGAGGCATTTGAAAAATACTGCATTTTAAATCATAAATTCCTATGGAAATTGCCTACAAATCAATGAGCGCCAGATATTTTTTGTACTTCACAAGATATTCATCATTTATACCTGTAAACAGGCTATAAAATTGGCTGAACATCACAATGTACAACTTGACCTTCAACCCTGGATTCTCCCAGCGGAGATTTCAAGATGAATTGAAATGAAGCAGATTATTTGGCTGCACCAGACCTTCAAATACAGAAAGAAATTCTTTTCAGCACCAACCAGTGGAAACTTGCAGAGGAGATTAGAGTGGCTCATTAAATATTACATGGTGCTGAGGTCAGGCAAGAGGCGTTCTACTGAAAGAACCGT
The DNA here is from genome assembly GCF_032062135.1 of Pyxicephalus adspersus. Lineage (NCBI taxonomy): Eukaryota > Metazoa > Chordata > Amphibia > Anura > Pyxicephalidae > Pyxicephalus > Pyxicephalus adspersus. Next base: position 130,473,230 of record NC_092862.1, read on the forward strand.
GAAGGATTTAATAAAAACTTCCACCCAATACTGACTGATGTAGACTGTCTGATTAGAAGGCACTGGCCATTCAGAAACACCCACGTACCTAGATGTTCCCTTCTCATTTCCCTTTATACAGAGAGACTTGGAAATAATTAATAAAGGGCAACTCAAACCTAACAAGTAAATGAACAGTTGAAACATAGATAAGGAAATAGTTTTACATACATGATGCAGTCAGTCACTAGCACTCCCTCCCTGTAAAATAGTTTTTTAGTGATTGCTCTACCTTTAAAACGAAAAAGAAGTGGTCCCATCCTCCTATCATCAATACAAAATCTTGGTGAAAAAATAATGCAACTCCGGACAGTAATAAATGTTGTGACATTGCATAAACGTATTGCAATGATGCCACAGTGAATGTATACTGTAATCAGAGCTAATGGTGGATCAATAAAATATTAGAATGTGTAACTTTGTTTTTGACCAGACGGTATATATATTCAATAACTGGCAACTCAGAAATGTTAGCGTTAGGCATCGTGCAATCCCAAGGGGGATTAATGCACCAGTGTGGCTTCCACATTATTTTGCAAATGTATGCATTTAAAATCTATGTATATAACCCAAGTAGTCAAGCTGGGGACCCCCTGAGTACTGTTTTGTACAATGTTACAAAGTTAGTCAGTTTGAAAAAAGACATAAGTCCATCTAGTTCAACCACTAGGGAAACATATCCCAGATATAAAACCCTATGGACAGTTGATCCAGAGGAAGGCAAAAGAAACCCTGGTTCGATTTGCTCCAACATCAACACAATGGAATCTTTTCTGATTCCATGAAGCAATTTAGATGTTCGCTGGATCAGCAGTCACTGTTATCTTTACTTTAAAGCCTTAATAAAGCAATCTATAGTAGTTGCTGAAACTACTTCCTGAGGGAGCTGATTCCACATTTTCACCGACCTTACAGTGAAGAATCCCTTCCTTATCCAAAGTTTAAACTTCTTTTCCTCCAGACGCAAAGAGTGCCCTCTTGTTCTTTGTAAAGATCTCACAGTGAATAATTGGGAAGAGCGTTCTCTATATGGACCGTTTATATATTTATACAGGGTGATCATATCCCCCCTTATACGTCTCTTCTCAAGGGAGAATAGATTCAGTTCAGCTAATCTCCCCTCATAGCTGAGCTCCTCCATTCCTTTTATTAGTTTAGTTGCCCTTCTCTGCACTCTTTCCAATTCCACAATGTCCTTTTTGTGAACTGGTGCCCAAAACTGGACTGCATATTCCAGATGTGGTCTGACCAATGCTTTGTACAGGGGCAGGATTATGTCTCCATCTCTGCAGTCTATTCTTCTTTTATTACGAACTTTACTAGCTTTAGATATTGCAACTTGGCATTGCTTTTTTATTATTAAGTTTTCATTAAGGCCTTTTCTTTTTACAAAAAAAGGTAAAAGTTTAAATTGAACAAGGCAGATTCATTTACTTTGGAATAGGACTTTGTAGTTTCAACCTCCATCCCCCTTGTGTTGGCCGAGTTGCTTGTAGCTGTGCAGCTAATCATATAGACGTAGGACCTAGAATTGCTCACCATCTACTTCTCCAAAATACAAGCCACACCTCCTTACATGGATTCTACTGGGATATTATGGTTATTGGTGGCCTTCTCACAATCGTGAAAAGAGATATAGTGCAGTATGCAAGCACATTTGGCTCATAAAAATATTCTTGCCACCGCTTTGTTTCTTTTTTATTTATCACCCTGATTGTTATCATATTTTACTATAATAATTTCCTGGTTATGTTTAACCTGAAACCATGTCAATATCATGATGTAAACTTCTCATCACTAAAAGAAGTCCCTGCAAGGGCATAATGTTTGCTGGATTTCTTGGCCTGTGTGGAGAAAAGTTTAAATAAATAATTTTTTGTTACCCTATACACACAGGATACATTTTCTTTTACTATAACAGGCCTGTAAGGGTAAAGCCGGTGAGTCTGTGAATATAGGGATCTGTCTCTGAAAATTACATCTCAGTAATAAAACTTGACTTTTTATCATGACCAGACAGACATTTATAAAGAGATTTAAGAGCTGCAAGAGGTTCAGCTCAGCAGCAAGCGGGATCAAAAAGTAAGGTCAGGAGACCTCCTATGATGAATTCTAGAAAAGGGTATATGGGATGGCACCAGACAGGTGATTTAACATAAGCCTGTCAGACCTGCACTTTATGGGTCAAAGATACAGACGGTAATGTAAATCAGTGCGTACCGCTAATCGTTGCATAGATTTAGAGGACGACGGTGTAAAATCTAGAGGGAGCGCACAGTCACCGCTGTAATTATCCCCACTTAATATGTAAATGAAAAAATGTGATTGAGGACTCACTTTGTGCATACCAAGTCAGGACAATGGCACGATATAGGAGAGAGGAAACAATGTTAGGGTTTTAAACTTTTTTATTTACTTTAGTGCCTCCTGGATTAAATTTTTCTCAATTTCAAACAAAATACGAAGCTTACCCAAACCTTGTCCTGGGTACAGTTGGGAAAGGGTGGAAATCCTTTCTTTTTGCTATCTGCATCATTATTGGGGAAATTATATTCGGCTTCCCTTCCCAACTAGCACTTCTTACTGAAAGAGTGTCCAATCCTTCTAAGGTCCAGTACACATTTTTTTTTTACTGTAGATACATTAGACATGTTGGTAAATATCTTTCAAAAGTACACAAGTCAAGTCCTGTGTACGAACGTAAATCCAATCTCAGTATATCGTAGATGTGTTCAGTATTTTGAGACTTCTAACTGACCAAAAAATTGAGCAGATTGGTTGGTCCCAGCAGGCCTTGGATTTTCTTATTCTTACTCACTATAAACTCACCAACTTTGTTGATTTTTTTAACATATTCTAACAAGCAAGCATTAGATCTTCATTTAAACAGTGACTGCAGATGCTGACTACAGACTACTACGGGCTGCCCTGACTCTCTCGAATGGTCCTTCTCATCCTATTCGGCTTGCTCCTACTTTCTGGTCATTTGAAAGAGCATTTAAAACACATTTTTGCAAACTTGCCTACCTGTCTACCTCTGTCTCCTAAAACTCTCACTACTTCCCATCATTCCATATCACCCCACCTATTGTGTGCTGCTTCCCCCACCTCTTAGATTGTAAGCTCTTCTGGGCAGGATCCTCTCCGCCTCATGAGTCACTGCCTGTGTCTGTCTGTCAATTGCAACCCCTATTTAATGTACAGCACTGCGTAATACTGTTTATTAAAATAAATAAAAATTCTCCATGCAAAATGTCTTCAATACCTTTGCATGAACTGCCCTCCTCAACATTTTATTGGGATTCAATTTGGGGCTTTAACTATGTCTGGCCATACCCTCACTTTCATCTTTTTTGAAGGATTCCTTGCAGGCGTACTTTGGATCGATTTGCACTTCAACTTTTGAAGAGATGGCCTTGCATTGTTATTAAGCATACATAGATATAATGCAGAATTCATAGCTGACTAAATGCAGTTTAGAAAATGAATAAGCAAAGCATTACCAAGCTATTACATTTCCACTACTATTCTTTACAAATAATATGATTTTTATTCTTGAAGTGTTGTCTTTGGTTTGCGATAAACATGTCTATTGTTCCTGTGGCCATACATCTTTGATTTCAGACAGCAAAACAAAGTTTTTTTTCCCTGGCACACATCCTATGAAGGTTAAGTTAGGGGGAACTATTTCTAATTCTCTATGCATGCAGAACACTAACTGTTGCAAGGGTTACCTTCAGACCCAAAAATGAAGTTTGGTGTTCCCAGAGATGCTTTAAGCCAGCTACATTTGCTAGGCTGGCCTGTTCTGGACAGTTGTCTAGCAACCATGCCACTTTTGAGATTATGAAGATTTGGGGACCACGCAGATTATTTTCCTTTTAGTGGAATGATTGATTGGCTCAAAGGCAATTATACCCTTCATTCTGGAGACCTTACTGAGCTTTTTTGATCTTTTTTGATCTAATAGCAAAAAGAACCCCAACCTCCTTAATCCGTAAGGAGGTTCTAACCGTTGATACTTCATATGGAACACCTGATGGTGGTAAATGTTTACTTACTGCTTTCATATGACCAATCTGTATTTTCTTTTATTTAGATTATGAGAATAATAAACACCAAGTTACTTTATGTTGTCATGTATACTACTTTTATCTGTAGGCATTGTTTGAATGAGAATCCAATGTTTGCCTGATTGAATATGTACTTCTTCATATGACTATATGTACTTAAATGTGCTAGTTGCCGGTCTGTAGGCTCTCACAGACCAGTGACTAGTCTAAAAGGATGACTTGTATAGCTGTATTTAGTAGATCTCAAAAAAGGACAAAATATTCAATGTAGGATAGATGAAAATTACCGGGGACAGTCTCAGGCAATAAAAAAATACATGGATATCCCTATTGTGCAGTTCATCTTGTTGGGACTGTTGGCTGTGATCTATTTCTACTAGGAAGGATGCATTATAAGTAGCAAGGGTTATTGCCTGCTCTCTGAAAATCAATTAGCTCCTCAAATGAATGGCAACCTACAGCAGAAGCATCTGCATTGTGTACCCATTGCTTTCTGAGTTACTTTGACTGAGTTTGAGCTGACCTAGTTTTCGAATGCATGGTTTTACATTAAACAATGCTTTCATATGGACCATGCTCCCATAGCCCATTGTAATCAATAAAATAATTTTAGTAAATGAATTAATAGATGAAAGAAAAAACATGTGACTATTTTAGGTATGTGAATGTGCATTACCGCACAGATCTGGAGTCATTTTATTTCATGCAGAAAATATCTGTTTGACTTTAAGAAACTGTGGAGCAATTATTCCTCAACATGTATTCAGCAATTAATGCTGCTTTCCTTTTTCAGCAGTAACTTGACAGCTTACCCATCTTTCCCAAGCTGTGCCCATAAATTGTATGTTTATGGACAAAAAAGTGCTAATATTCTGGATGCACCTATTGGGGGGGGGGGTTGGGGGGTTATTCAATATCCTTGGTATCCTTGAGTGACCTTCAAATAGGTACATCAACAGTAATAATAATACTTTTTGTTGATAAACATAACATTCTTCTAATCTCTAACTGAAACACAGTGCAGGACCTCTGGACATGGGTGGTGCAAATTGCTAAAACTCAACTTTAAAGGCTCCAATAATCTTTCAGGATGAATTGCTCCACAATAGCTATAGTACATGAGAGTTTAAACCTAAAGCTCATTTGCTGTTTGTAAGTGAATGTAAATGTTCATAGTCTGGCCATGGATGCATGTTATTTGTTTTTTCCTAAAGGTAGAAACCTCTTTAATCACTAGAAAAAAAAGTTTAAGCAAACAACAAAACACAAACTATAATGGAGCAAAAATATACAGAATTGGTCATTACAGTTAATTTACATGATTTGCACATACAGCACGATCCTAATCATGTGCCCTGGTGTAATGCTGTAATTTTACATGATAATGATAATGAGGCACTCAAAATGAGTCCTAAGGGTGAGATTATAGAATATTAATGTCTCTGCTGCAGTACTTAAATTGCCTCAACCCTCCATGATGGCTGACTTAGTATCAAGGACTGTGAATGCCTGGAATATTAATAATCATCATTTATTCTGATCTAGTGTTGACAGTGTAGGCTCCAGCGCATGTAGCGGAATAACGACAACCCGATAAATCCTGGGAAGAAGCATTTTGAGTGCATTTTCTTGAGTTTACCAAGAGAAGGAAAATGAACTGACTTCTTAACATTTTACAGCAATACGTAAGCATAATGCTATGATACATTTAAAGAATTGCTTCAGGGGCTTGTAAAAAAAATGTTTGGCTTTAGTTAGCTCACAATAAACAAAGTTCCTTCCACTCCCTTTCTTGGAGCCAGGGGGGTCGGTGCAAGAATGGGAAAATAAAGGCCGTTCCTACCATGAGGAATGCTGGCATGTGAAACAGCTTAGGGGCGTAATGATGTAAGACTCAAATCTTGATATCTTGGGTCCAGCTCCCTCCTATGCCAGGACTCATTGAACACCTTTGTATTGGTACCGACAATAAATTTTTCAATATATTATAATCAGCACGTACATAAGTGCACCAGAATATCCAGCCATCTGACCCAATTATTAACCAACTGTAAAACTCCTTCTTTTAAAGATTAGGAAGCGAGCTCTGCTTCCTTCATTTCCCTATCAACTGTTCTTCCAGGTGTACTTTTCTATTTTCAAGGAAAATATGGGCAAAAATAAGGATTAGCTCTCCATCCAGTAGAATATTGACAGAAATACAAAATAATCAAATATATATGGAGTGCTTTGCTTACCTGACATCACTTAATTCGTAATATATATTTCTGCCCTCGTCTTTGATATATATGGCTGTGCTGGGGGACTCCAGTATTTTCATGGTAAGCTGCTGAGGAAAGGCACTTACGAACAGGGCACGTATGGTGTCTACACTGGTGATTTCATTGGGCATCTGCAGCTTCTTGGTGTCCTCCCCGTATTGTAGAAAGAGCACACCTGAAACAAAACACAGGAGTCCATTTAAAAATGCTGAAAATGACCATATTCCACTCCACCATGCACAAAGTAATTCCTGTTCTTAGGATCTTGTTCACAAGGAATGCAGTTTTGTATCAGCTAACTGACTAAAGAATGCCAATAAACCGCCAAGCCCTCAAAATATAACTGGAATATTAAGAATACTTTTTTGATTGATATTTTTCATGATTTGTGGTTGAATTATTGTTTTGAGCAGTTCATGTAGTATCTTATAGTCGGCTGCCCTGTCACTAGATCCCTAGAATTTAAGAGGACTGCTTTTCGCATGTTTGCTAAGTGGGTTTTTAGCATTTGAAAAGCATTTTGGAAGCATTAGTGGGGAAGAAGTACAAATACGTGATTTGTTTCCATTTTTTATACCCTACTATTTTCTGTGCAAGACAACCGCAACCTTTCTAGACTTTTCATAAATGCTTGTCAACTTATTTCAACAGCGGTGAAAGTTAGGTGCTCCTGGTTGGTGGCCATCCAATTGCAAATTGAGTGTCCATGTTAACAAGCCCTTAGGGATATCAAGAAAACCTATTTTCCTACATATAATAGGCCCAATTTTGCGCACAGCTTATCTGTTTGGTGTTGCTCCTTGATTATTCAATAGGAAGGTTGGATGGATGTGTAAAGGTGCCATCACTAAAGAGGTGGGTGGGGTTACCCTCCTGCTTACACGTTTTGAGAACAGTTATATGTAAAATTTCTGTTGTACCCATCTCACCACCTCTCATGGCATTGGATACAATTCTACAGCCCTAGGTTTCCTAAGAAAAATTACCATTGTAACCAACTGATTGGTCAGAGAATGCTCAAATATCTCCCACACATGCACTTCTAATTTAGGGGTACGTATTATTAAAACTTTAATTTTACCAAAATTTTAGCACAAATCAGGCCAGTTTGTTGTTTTTCTGCAACTTAATTGGAGTCAATAGGGAAGGTGGGTGTTTTTTAGTGACTTTTACTGATGGAATAGGTTTTAAAGAGCTCCTAAGGGTTAAGGAAGTCCTATGTTTTCTAAATCATAAAATCTTAGTTTTTTCCTGTCTCTTCTATGGATGAGTTTTCTAATAAACCTAAATGTTCTTGCTTGTATGCATCCCCATCGATTCAGCTTGTTGATACGCGAATAACTTATGTCTGCAATTACAACAATGAATCAGTCTATTCACTTTTTAAAATTAAAAGACATTTATCTAACAGTCCTTCAGAAAACAATGAAGTGAGATAATAATCCACTGAGAAATATATTTTTTTTTTATTGATTGATGCAATGAGTTATATATTCTTTTACAGAAACATATTGAAAGTGTAACTTTGCTTTTGTTATGACACTCCTCTGTCCCCTACTTTCTTTGTTCTTCTTTCCTTCCAAACTATCCTTCTTTTTGTCTTGATGGATAGACTTCCATAAATAAATAAACCGTTCATAAAACGAATTTCAGAAATAGTTTTTTTGAACAATTCTTAAACTGCATATCTACATGCAATGATGGAAAACAAATATCCGCTGGTTAAGCCATCACTGTGGAACATTCATTCTGGTCTGTACAATTTGGGGTAAAACCTAAACTTTCCTACTTGTCCCTCTTTTATCAGAAAACTTGGAGTTAGGGGGGGAGCCTCTATTTATATGGACAAAATGCATAGAATGAAATCAACTGTGACTAGTAAAATAAGTTACTGCATTTTCTGCTTTGTTCTTTGTGCTTTTTATTAATGTCTCTCACATAAATACAGGAAATAACCTTTGCATTCCTAATATTGTACTCTCCTATTCAATGTACATGTGTATCAAGTTTACCAAACACATTAACTTATGCACAAAGGCAGCCATGATGTAATGGTTGAAGCATTAATAAAGTAAATTATGCAGTGATTAAAGCAGCAGCATCTACAATTTCTCTGTCACTGTCCTCAGGGGGAAGAGTAAATTCTGACTGCCAGGATAATTTAGTAGCTAAATTCTGTACCTTATTGTGCTAGGAAGAATATTTGTTCTTTTCTATAGGCAATTCTTAAAGGCCAACTTTGCTCAAAACTGATTCTCCCATAAGGCTTTCCTTACTTCTCTTGATCTAATGCCCAACTACCATACATACTACAAATGGTGATGACACATTTCCCAATAAATTCTACATATAGAAATAAATCAGGAATCCTCCTCTAACTATTTCAGACCTGCAGATTGTCACAGCATTCTGCTGCAGGTTCAGTCACAGTCCCAACTGCTCCCATTCAAGTAATAGGCGAGGTTGAGAACCATTTTGTGCACATGGATGCTTTTCCTCCTCTGAAAAAACCACAGCCATTCCAAATGTGGTATTTGGTTTGGTTTGCCCCCCTAGATGCAAAACAACAGTTTTCCACATGCCCAGGAGTGCCCAACTGCCTGGTTTTCCACCGCAGGGATGATGCAATACTTTCATGCTGAATTTATGGGATTGGGTGAAGAAAATTAGAACTAGACCTGGAAATGTTATCTACCAATGGAGTTTGTAAGTGATAATAGAGATAAAAGAGGATTAAGGTTAAACCAACCTAATGTGCTGTGTGAAATCAGTGTGTACAAAAAGTGGAGACTTCTAATAAGTGGTACATTTCTCAGAGGCATAACATCCTTTGTAGTTTATTCCTGTTTTTTCCCATATTTATAAAGGTAAAATATATTACACAGCAAACAAGACTTCATCAAAACATATCAGTCCATGTCCCCTGCCCCGACTCACAATCTATTAGTGCATCTATACAATAAAGATATTACATTAAGATAATAATTCAAAGTCTGGAGTTCCCCACCATCACAGCAAGAAGCTGAGGACACAAACCAATGAAAATGATAAAAGAATGGGGATGTTCCAAAGGTGAGGGGAACAGACAAACTGGAGTTCACCTCTCAGGACAACAACATTACATGCTACATGAGTGTCCCTGGACAAGCTTACATCACAAGTACAGGAATTTTCTTTACTTGTTCTGGATCAGTACTTTAAAAAGAACTAAAGTCAAAATATGGGCATGATAAAACTGGCAACTAGCATCATAAGCTAGCGTGACATAACCTTAATATTTATATATTATTCATACTAAGAACAGTTTTCTGAGGAATCAATTAACCTACTGGTATGTTTTTGGATTGTAGATGGACTGGCTCTCCACTTTCCCCTACATGCAAACATATACAAATAGGGAACATTTAAACTCAATGCAGAGATTAGCCTATGCAGGATTTGAACTCAGGACCAAACTCAGTCAACCAAGAACCTTGCCCAAGAACCTACCAATTGTTATAGGTTTTCTGCTATGTAGTTTGGACCTCCAATAGATCAAAGCGGAAATGTATTAGCATTCCGTTTAATGAACCTCTATATGTCCAATTAAAATTTTCTTTATTCCTTTTAAACACAGGACCACACGCTAACAACTAAGCCACAATGCTGCCCACGGCTTGGTGCACTCTAGCTCCAAAAAAAAAAAAAAAGAATAAAACAACTAATGGGAATTATGGCAAGAGATTACAGAATATTTCCTATACATGGAAGGTTAAAATAAATGCCAGAGACGTCGATTACATCAGGTGGTCTCTGCCAATTTCCTCAGACATCTGGTCCGGCAATACTCTGCAGAGAATAAAAATATTTCCAATTTTGGTAATAAAATGCATTCTTCATATCTATTATAACTAAAGGCACACTTCATCAACTTGCGCTAAAACCTGCAGACCTAAGATCAATCAGCCGCCAGCTGTGTTTTTTGGAAAACCATAAGAGGAAGCAGATGAAAGTGACAAGAAGCTCTGCAAACAATGACATTTGTTGTTACTATTTGTAACTTCCTAATTATGTTGTTCTTAAAATGTAATTGGACCTTTAATGAGATCATCGCCAACCTCCCATGTGTCATACAAAAGAACATGTGGCCTATTGAAGTATCTATTGCGATAACAACATCTAGGTTGCTGTGTGTCCTGACAAAAGAACCTTCTGCACACCTGCTGCTCATTAGAATCTCTGCTTCTTATTCTAGTACAATCCAATGGTACCAATATCTGGAATATCTGCCATCAGTCCATACCTACTTGCAACAAAAAGTGCTTCCCAACTGGAATCTTTTGGTTGCAATCATCCTTAATATCTTTCTTACTTCCAATGCCATTTACAAGGAGCTTGCTAGTTTTATATAGACCCTGCAGAACTTTGGGAGTCCCACAGAGCAATGGATAATGACTATGGAGGACCACCACTAAGAAGAGTTGAAGCTCATCATTGCTATATAATGAGGTTGGGAATTAAACCATGTGTGATAATGCAAAAGGTTCTATAAAGGACAAAACAGACTCAGGTTCTCCAAAGACAGCCCAAATCCATGCATTCAGATGTAAAAAGGATTTGCAATGCATGGTTGATGCAAGTGTGCCAATTTTTCTAAATTGTGCTGTATAAAATCAGTGTGCACAAAAAGTGGAGATTTTTATTAGGTGAATAAATTTCTCAGTGGCATAACATTACACATCCTTTGTAGTTTACTCTTGTTTATTTCCCTTTTTTATATAAGGCTAATATATTACATGGTACTTTGAAGGGTACAGCAAAACCGTTCATTTCCCCTGCATGGACTCACAATCTAAAGATGAACCCATACAGCAAAGACCCTCTTTTAGTACATTCAAACAATTAATCCAATGTCTGGAGTTTCCCACCTTCACAGCAAGAAGGTGAGGACAAAGAACCGTGAAAAATATAAGAGAGCTAGGGTGCTTCAGGGGTAGGGGAAATAGGAAAGATGGAGTTCCCCTGTCAAGAGTTTACCTGTTTATATTTTTATATAAACCTAGGTAAAAAGCCAACTGTTCAGGCTAGGTTTAAGCTTTGTTGTACAGGGACAGCATGAGGCTGTTACCAAATCAAAGATTGGTAATGGAACTGGTTGTATTTGAGAAAGAAATACATTTAAGGGTGTATAAATGAATGCAGAATTGTACTATTGTGTGTACTTTATATGTGACTGAGATCTCATCTGCAGTGTCACAAAGCTAACCATGGTTTGAAATGTAAAAAAATGTTGAGTAATTAAAAAGTTCTTATAGTAATTAAAGGTTCTTATAACGTATCTATATAGCCTTACACTTATTCAGGAAAATCCCTCAAAAATCAGAGCAGAGAAAATTGGAGCTCGCCGACCACTAAATCTACAGACTCCGGACCATGCATGCGTGGGGAGCTGTGTGTCACTCAAAAGGGAAGGAACTTCCCCCAGAGTGACGTCATGATGCCAGAACCCGCCAACTCTTCCATCGCAGGTCTGAACCTGCGATGGGCGAGTGGGCAGGTAATGTCCAAAACTGTGCCCGGTGTTCATGCTCTCGTCGCCCAGCTGTCAGACGGACGAGGTTGGGGACCCTTGTCTTAAAGCATTTATTGAATCCATACCAATACATATATTAAACATAAAAAAGCATTATAAACAAATCAAACACACAAAAATGCGCACAAACATAAAACAACAATATCAGACCTGTTTATAAAACAAACTCAACAATAAAAAAGACAATGTTTATGTTCTCCCATCTGAAGCCAGTTATATACTGGGGACGAAGAGTACATCTGGTTTTCAGGAAAGCCACTGAAAGGTAAGGATTATTTTCTTTTAGGTCAAACCAAGGTCAGGGGGCTTAGGAATACTTTCAAGCCCGTTTGTATACTTAGTTAGGACTATTTGTATTACAGCCCTATTCCTTGCTGTATCTGAGCAAGCAATATGCTGGGAGATTTTACAGAAATAAAAAATAATGAGACACATATTGTTTCCTGCATTCAATATGATGACTATTTTGTCATCATAAAGAGAAAAATCCATCCAAAAATATGGCCTGATATTATATACACTGTTTATAAAGGGGCAGCAGTATGGTTGTTATATGGTTAACAATGCACACTTGGGTTAAGTAAAAGGCCCACTCAACAAATTACATTTCAGATTGATTTATTAATTAATCAATGCACCAGAAAAAGAAATGCCCATGCAATCCCACAGCTACAGCTGCAATTTAGACGCTCCTGAGTGTTCACCATGGCCCCAATCCAAAGTAAAGGGTGTAAGCAGTGTCTACTGAGCAAAAAGTAATTAAATTTCTATTGGTAATTATAGCCGAACTACAGAAATATATAAAAGACACAAAATAATGCAACCCTGTCGTAATTAATTTGTTAGGGACCCATTTATAGCAACACATTGGTAAACACATGCATGGTGCAGTGGTTCCAGCTTTTTCAGATTTTTGCAGCAATATGGTGCATTGGCTGACGATTTGAATACCAGGAATGCAACACACATCATCACATGCACAAATGTTAACAAAACATGGCAATGAAATGTGAATGAGACATTTTTTAAGTGTAATTACCCGAGTTTGACTTGGTATCAGCCTAGCGGTTTAGAAACAAGGGTTCCAGAGGTCTAAATGAAACAGGGCTTTCCTAATTGCAAGGCCTAGTACGGGCTCTTCTCATTACCATTGTCTGTCCACTTACTTTTGTATACAGTGCTGGCAGAGGAGATCTTCTACCTTTGGCATCTTTTTCCTGGCTTTGTAGTAGATCATGCCATCTTTTTTAGCTTGGCAAAGGAAGATGGCAGCAGAAGATCTCTTCTGCCAACTTCATCTACATAGGTGAGTAGTATGTGAAGGTATATTTGCATGTGATTGCTGAGGGTCTGCTCTAACAGAGGTCTGGGGGGCTCCTGATAGGATTGGGTAGGTAAAGTGAGTATGCTGATGTAAAAGGCAAAGCTCTGATGTGAAAACGGGGGGTCAAAATGTGAAAGGGGGTACTATAATATGAAGGGGTGTTCTGATTTGAAGGGGGTCAGAGTTGAGATGGGGCTCTTTATTTAAAGAGAAGAAACTTCTGATAAGAAGTTTGGTTCCCAAGGTGAAGTACCTCCGCTACATGGTAGGGGCCTTGTCAAAAATTAGCACTGGGGCTTACAGATCTGTAGCTAGAGGACCATCAGATGGGGCCAGGTACAGATTCCACATTGGAACCAATATGTTTGGTGCTACATCACTGTGTCATTCTGTTCCCTATACAACAGCACTCAGATTGTGAGTGATGGGGGCATCAATGGGAACAAACACAGATTTGTTCTGCATACAAATGTGTAGACAAGGAACATACTGATAGAAAGGGAACAGTCTGAGTGATGATATCAGTAGTCTTCTGCTGCTGCTTCTTCATTGTCTGGTCACCATTACAAAACTGTAGGAAAAACACATCCCTGTTTTTCAGCACTGGCTCACAAATACAAGAATGAATCTGACTGGTCCCTTTTGGGCAATACAAGCTATTCTTATTTCCGAAGTTCTGAGAAGTAGCAGGATCTGCTTTTGATGTTTTCTCTGAACTCCACCAAAGGCAAAATGAAAAGATTAATCATTAAGTTGCCGTACCCAAGGCCAAACTCATCACAGTGCACTTGTCAATGATATGGTGAATTTACTCAGAATTACAACTTAATCCCCATTTCAAAGAGAAACAATTCAACTCCAACAACCGCTTAGAAAAACATAAAGGGAAGGTTGTATTATGTGATAGTCTTCAGCTTGCATAACATTTTCTAGGTCCAGGCAGAACATGAGTCATGTGATGTGGGGATCAATAGAACAATTCATTCTCTAGTTTACCAATTTCTATTTAAAGCTAAACTCCATGCAGATATGAGACAAATAGAGAACTACAGAAAATGTATCTTTTAATTTAATAAATATTGATTTTTTTCTGCTTTACATAGAATGTGAGTCTAATTTAGGGGGCTTTTAGGCAGTGCTGACTGATCGTCAATTTGTTTGATCACTAAGTGTCTGCCCTCGATGACACAACTCCCTCCTGTTGGTTTTTGGACTCTCCTACTACAAATTTGAGATTATTTTTTGCACACTAAAAACATTGTGAATGTGTTATTTAATGAAATGTTTGCGTACTATAATCAGTAGCACAAATATAAAAAAAATAAATATATAAAATATAAAAAATTGGAACTGGCATGCCTATATGTGCAAAAACTGCAAAAAGATTTCCAGTATTTTTTAAGTGTAATTCCAAACAAAGGCCCTGGTTTATTAAAGCTCTCTGAAGCTGGAGAGGATACACTTTCAACAGTGAAGCTGCATGAACCATCAAATCTGGAATGAACATCTTCAGTCATTTGCTAGCAAATGTTTTGAATCCTGGACTAGATCCATTCCAGGTTTGATGGATCCTCCAGCTTCACTGATGAACGTGTATCCTCTCCAGCTTTATTAAATCAGGCGCACAGAGTCTCAATTGACATTTGGTTGAGCGCTGTGTTTGACGTGCTTGACTGGTGTGCCTTTTGATCTGATCTGGTTGCATCAACTGCTCGAATTACCAAATATCATATCAATACACCTGTGGCTGCCATTAGTCAGATTTACAAATCATGGACTTTTGCAGGAACAGTTGAAAACTACGAGTGTTGCCCACCACCACCAATCAGAACACAGCTCTCTGACATTTTGGTTCTATAAAACGTATGAGGGACAGGGTTCCAATGGTCGTATTTATTGCTCTGTTTCATTATGTTTTGGCTGCTGGTCTGCAGATAGATGCTGCTTTGAAGAATACAAGGGAGAATCTACAAAGACTTTGATATAGGTGAAGGATTAGGACAGCTTGCATTGAAGTGAGTGGCAATAATAAAGTACAGATGGGGAACATCTGACATTCATCTGTCTGGTTGATATGTTGAAGGTCAGGCCTCAGCAGACAAGGTGGTCTGTCTGTGTTTGGTTTAGCTTCACTGAATTCTCATAGCAAACCTGTGACTGTAATGTAGAGGTAGCTGAACAGTCAAGATAGGAAACCCATAGATTCAAGGTCATGGAGAACTACAAGACCCAGCATGTGCTACCTTCGGACAATAAATTTGTACAGAGCAGAGAAGGATTAAAGCATTAAAGAATCAAAGTCTTTTCTTGCCATTTGTTTACTTGGAAAAACTCCATGTGCATGGAGCGAGGAAGGGTTAGCACAGCGGCAATGCTTTTTCATTTTCCAGGCTGGCTGTTGCCATTACTTTAAAACTGCTTTAGAAAAAAATAAAAAATAAATATATATTTTTTTTTTTGACATGATTGTCTCTAAACTTTTCCTTTCTGTTCTGTCATCCGCAGCAGTTTCAGAGTTCTCCGGTGTTTATGTCATTTTTTTTCTTTTTGGAGCTAAAATTGTGCGCTGTTTCTACTTTGAGACCGAATAAAATTGATGCGCTGGCAAAAGCGAGAAAGAGCCGGGAAAATTGAAGTCATTAAGAATAATAAACATGACAAGCTTTAATCTAAAATAACTATTCTCTCCCCCAAGTTTTGATATTTTCCTGTGCTTTGCCTGTAATTGTAACAGGTAAGTAAAAAAAAATGTAGCTGCATAATCAAAGCATTTCTAATTGGAGTGGAAGGAAGAAATACGCAGCATGAAATACCCCTGCAACATTAGGAATCAGAGAACATGGCTCATAATAAAGAAACTTCAACCATTAAAACAGAACAGTCAGAGAAAATCCTAATGGTGACAGAAACAATAAAAAGCTCATAGAGAACAGGAAGTGTGGGAAATGACCCAAAAGGCAAAATAGACACCCATATACCCAATCCATCTCTTCTCCGCAGTATATAAAATCTACTTAGTAACCTACCAATTCATCCTGCCATTCACACATTTTCTACCCTGTACCGTATTTATGAAGCATTGCCATCCTAGGACAGGAGGTGTGTTAAGACTCTATTCTTCTACAACATAGGAACACATTGAATAGTCCTAGGACAAATTGTTATTAATTTCCCTAACTTATCCAGAAAAGGCAGGAAGAAAATATTATTGCAAAGTGTGTTACGTTGTAACAAAGGTATAATAGTAGTATGGTTGGACAATGACAGTCCTAAAAGTATTAATAGTGATATAGTCATCTAAACAACAGTGAACTGACAATATGTAGGCAACAAAATAACCAAAAAGGCAGCCTGATGATACATGGGCTAAAAAATCAATTGTTAAAGAGTACATGGGCAACAAATGGGCAACTGCTGTAATGTAAGGGCAACAAATGGACAACAGTTGTAATATAAGGGCAACAAATGGGCAACAGTTGTAATATAAGGGCAACGAATGTCCAAATGTCCAAATGTAGATTCATTTTCATACCCATCAGTAATCTAGGTCCACTGTGCGTGTGGAATTATATGTGTATTTATATAGAATGTGTATGTGTGTGTGCTATATATATATATATATATATATATATATATATATATATATACATACACACACACACTTTTTATATACTGAACATGATATATACATACACACAAATATTATCAACAGGTACGCTGGAGTCACCTATTTCCATAAAGTAATGTTTACTTTCAGATCTATGTAATTTTACTCTGCCAAAAAAGTTTTGCCTAGCAGCAGCCGGGATGTTTCCTTTGGCCTGCGCTATGTGTGGGTGTTGTTGGAAAGGTAATACTGTATTTGAAGCGGAGATCAAAATTTCATACTGAATGTTGCTGAGCACAATTTATGCCATTTGTTGAAGAAAAATATAGATGGAGAAAAACATAGCTAGCTAGATAGCTCAACATTTACCTGACCTTAAAGTGACCCTATTCAGTCCTAATGCAATCCTAGTATTAGGAGAATTGGTATATTCAATTCCTGAGGGGCCCGTGTCTTCTATTTCCCTTCCCAGAACTGCAGCCTTTTTCGGACTTTTTTTTATTGGTATTACCTTGTATTTATATAAAAATAATATGCAGCACTTTACAAAGTCCATAGTCATGTCACTAGCTGTCCATCAGAGGGGATCACAACCTAATGTCCCTACCATAGTCATATGGCATTATCATAAGATCTATTAAGCTATTTGCATATTTTGGGATATTTTGGGATATATTGAGATGTGGGAGGGAACTAGAATGCCAGGAGGAAACCCACACAAACACATGAAAAATGTACAAATTCTATGCTGATATTGTCCAGGCGGAGCTTTTTAATTTACACCGTAGAGCTACAAAGACAAGAGTACTAGCCGCTGTGCCATGCGGCCATGATTGTTAGATGTCCATGTCCCGTGTGTCAAGCGATGGTTCCATCCTCCCACCACTCACATCACTACTTAATCCTGTAGTGAAAAAGGAGTCTGATGATCGAACCATAGTGTGCAGTGGGGCACAAAGCCATCTGACATTCATGGAGGTGTTCCAGTGATGGAAACATAGGAGATTTGGGGATCCTGGAAAGGTAAGTATGGGCTCATGTGTCACCTGCTATAAGCTATGGTTTCATCCTTCAACCACATCACAACTTGTAGTAACATAAGGTTATGAAAATGGAACCATAGGCAAAATTTATGAGAGTGTACAATGACTAGTCTAAAAGAAGAAACAGTAATGGAAAGGCAGGAGACACAGGTCCCCAAAGAAGTTAGTATAAAAGCTTATGTGTACATTGGAGTCAGCTATGGTTCTATCTTCTGACGACCTACACAACTACTGAGCACTACCATGTACTGCGTTTACCGCTTCTGGGGTGCCTACTGGCAACAGCTAGGCACCTGAGAAAGGTAACAGACTTTTGATAGCAGTTGCAAAAGCCTTTAAAACAACACTTGCAAAGGCCTAAATACACCTTCATGAGTGGTGACAAGCAGTTCTGATTCAAAGCTAAGGAGACAGCTGTGTTTTAGAACGGCCCTTGGATACTACATGTATTGTAAAAAAATGTGTGTTAAAAATTCCGCCACCAACCACCTGGAAAAAAGGTTAAGAAGTGGAGTCTTTTGTTTCAATAATAACTTTTTTTTCCAAGCAGTATCACTTGAAAACATGTTAATGTAACTAGCTCTATTGGTGGGGTTGTTTTTCCCACTTACTTTTGTACTTACTTTTGTTCAGCACAGGAAATGTTTTAACTGGACCAGATGATCAGAACATTTTAAGCAAGTAAAATAACCACCAGCAATACTCCATTGTGTGATATTTGATTTAGATGAATATTTTACTAAGTATGTATACACAGTGCAGCATGGTCCGGGAGTAAAAGATAAAAAGTATATTGATTCTGGCAATTACATGTAATTAACTATAATAAAATACAAATTTACATTAACACAATCTTCCATTGCCAGCAAATGTCTTAGGGGCTATTAAAGAAGTTTCCTTGCCAAACAAGATAACACATGAAGGTAATTTTATAAAACACAATTCATATATACTTTGTCTTTTTTACGTACTTATTGTTGATATACTCATGACACCCAGAAGTCAATAATTGTTGGTTTTAGTTACCAATATACACTATCATCATGCTGAATTACTAAAGTCTTACAGTGAACCTGCTGTGGCTAGGTTGTGGATTTAAGCTTTTGCATATCTTTAATAGGCAGTAAAACATTTTTAAAAAGACCCCCACTAACCCCCACTAATGTAGTTGTAGGCACTGTGAAGCAATTCATCTTTACATTTTACAGCAGAAGCACTTAAGTTGTTCAAGTCCCTCTTAGCAGCTCAACTCACCATTCTCCTTCCCCTAGCCTATTCTGCACCACAAACTAGCAGTTTGGCAGGGTGGCATGACAGTAAGGAAGGCCCACTGAGTAGTGTCATCACGGCCCTCTATCTTCTTGCTAGAAGCATGGGACTACTGGTTTCCCAAGGAAAGTAGCAGAAGCCTTCCAAGCTCCTGCTTTCCATGGGGCAACCTGCAGGACACCGCCCAGAATTGCTTGATAGTTACACAAGTTGCAGAGCACTTGTAGAGCAAGGAAAGTTATGGTCCAGATTGTGAAAAGCTTAATTCAGAAGCTTGAACTTTATTCTCTGAGAATTTGTCAGCCAGTGGTGGGACAAACTGAAAGGAAAAGTATTTAAGGAATGGGAATAGAAATATAAGTCAGGTAGCAGAGTACAGAAAGTCCGTTCCCTAGAAGAACACAAAGGAGTTAAAACACTGAAACCTGTGTACATGTGTATACCGAGCTTGTGACTATCTGCATATGAATCCATATCAAGTCAACACATATCCTCATGGTCATTACAGGACAATTCTGAGCATACTTCACCCCCTCCCTATCTTCAAAGCAACTAAACAGGGAATTTAAATTGAGTACAATTACTTTTGACAATATTTTAATACAATATTAATGCTGGATTGTGTTTCCCCATTATTACAAATAACTGAAATTTAGAGATGTGTCATTATAATGAATGTAAACAGAAATAAAGGATAAATAATCCTATTAAAACTCTTTTCTTTTACCAAGAGCAAAATATGATCTCATTTAGGGCTGTGCCTAATAAATCATATAAATTCAACTAGAAAATGTATGTGCATGTAATCAGGAAGCAGTACATTTATTTTATAACCCATTCCATATTTTCCCTTAATTATAGTATAAAACAATAAAGGCATACAATAAATGGAGCTTTCATTAATATTCATAGCCTTAAATTCTGTCGGTGTGCACAAATATATCTGTCTGGAGTATTTGTTCCTAATTTTCTATATTCTCCTTTCAGCAGTCAAAGCTCATGTGTTAACAGGAGTAAAAGTGAATGTGAATCATCCCATAAGGCTTGTTTTCCTAAGTGAAAACTGAATATTTAAAGAAAATTAGTAACTGGAGTTATCCAACCATCAAGTTATAATATCAACCAGCCAACACTAGATATTTGGCTGCAATTGCAACACAGAAATGGGAAGCAGGGGAGTGATATAATTATTGGTTGGCAGGGTGGGTTTAACATAGACCCTGTCCCTTTGTACTAAATGTTTCCCTTTTAAACTATTAAAGCCTCTCCCCTGACAAAAATCTAAATTTTCCCACAGATCCCTTCCAATATCCCATCCTGGAGGAGGATATACTTACCTAAATTCATGATTCAGGTTGCTTGGCCATTTTCGAGAGAGGAAGACCAGTTATCCAGTGCCGCAGAGTGCCACAATGGGCGGCAGTCATTTAGAGTAGGGTGGGAGGGTGGATAGGTTTACTCTGGAGATTTATTGGGTCAGCCCAATCAACAGATAAATTTTCAGTATAGTTGAAGCCTGTTGGGCTAAGTCAGCCCTTGGATTCTTGTATGTCTTCAAAATAATTTCCAAATATTCAATGCATTTTTTCCAAAATAAAGAACTTTACTCCCCCTTCCCCCTATGGTAAGAAACATGTCAAACATTGAGCAGTGAACATGGCTTTGCCTATCCGTGTAGATCAGTGTTTCTAAAACTAAGGGTTCTGTGCAACCTTAGGGTTCCTCCAAAAGTTGTTAGGGATTCCATGAGCAAAGAAACAACTTTTGCCTCTCAGGTCAGTTACTGTTATGCACGCGGGTGTGGACCCACTGTGCCACTGACTGGGTATGCTTTGGAGGCGCGTAACTAAGCCGATACCTGGTCTTCATTAGAGCCTCTGATGGTGAGTATAGGCTTGGGCCACAGGGTAGCTGTCAGGTGCCACTCCAGAGCAACCCCCAGGTCAGTGGCAGCTGACCAGAGGGGTCAGGGTACTTGGTGCAAGCACCGAGGGGCTTGCGTGGCCAAGAGGGTGATGGCAATCAGACAAAGTCCAGAAACAAGATCCGAGGTCAGGGTCAGGCCGCAATCATGCAAAGGTCCAAAAATGTAATCCGAGGTCAGGGTCAGGCGGCAAACAGGCAAAGTCCAAGGGTAAGTAAACAAGGTCCGGTACACAGCAAAGCAAACAGAGGAAACACCTTTGCACTAGGAGTTACACAGGCTAAAACCTTGAGATTGCTCAGGCAACTTCCTGTAGTAGGAGGTGCCTTTAAATACCTGCAGAGATCCAGCCAGGATCTCTAGGCTGTAGAAAACAGAGGGCGTGTATGTGTTACCTCATAGATTTAAGAGAGACACACCCACGCCAGCTCAAACACCAGAGCAAGTCTCCAGCAGGAAGGAAACTCAGGCATGGAACACAGGTAGTGGGGTTACTCTACCTGAAAGATAGGCCCCAGCGCCCGTGCCTGCAATTAGGAGCAGCGGCGCCGGCACGACCTGCAGGGCTAACAGTTACCACTGAGACCACTGAATTATTTGGCTATCTGTAAGGTCAGGTTGAAAAAAAAAATAACCACAACCCCAGATATATAAACATATCCCAGATATAAAACCCTATGGACATATTTGATCCAGAGGAAGGCAACAAAAAAAAAAAACCCTGGTACATTTTGCTCCAACAGGGTAAAAGAAAAATTCCTTCCTGATTTCATGAGGCAATCGGATGTTCTCTGGATCAACAGTCTCTGTTATCTTTTCTTTAAAGCTTTAATCCCCAGTTATATTCTGTCTTTCAAGAAAAGTATCCAGCTTTTTATTAAAGCAATCTCTAGAACTTGCTGAAACTACTTCCTGAGGGAGCCGATTCCACATTTTCGAAGACCTTACAGTGAAGAATCCCTTCCTTACACACGTGCAATAATTGTCCTTAGAAAACGAACGACTAACGATTATGCACAATTATTTTGAACAATCTTATTGTGCACAATTCTGTACATGCTGTAACGATACGATCGTTCAAATATAATCCACCAATAATGTAAATTAGCTAGATGCGGTCATTTGAACGATCCAGGAAGTGACATGTAAAGGAGAAAGTCTACTGCAGAACCATCCGCGATCACTGTGCGACCGTACACACAGGAGATTGCGAACAATCGCGGCCCCATCAGATCCGCAGGGATGGTCGTTCGTTCCCAACGACAATCCTCGTTCATCGGCATTGTTCGTCTTTAACGATAATTATTGCACGTGTGTTTGCAGCTTTAAACCTCTTTTACTCCAGACCCAAAGAGCGCCCCCTTGTCCTTTGTAATGATCCTAAAGTGAATAGTTGGGAAGAGAGTTCTCTATATGGACCATTTATATATTTATACAGGGTGATCATATCCCCCCTTATACGTCTCTTCCCAAGGGAGAATAAATTCAGTTCTTCCACTAGCTTACGGTGTAAGAAGCCTTCATCCCATTAACCACCAGGCTTATGTACCATGAACCTGGCATATCATTAATATTGGCAGGGACCTGAAAGTTATTTCAAGGGTTCCCCCGTGTTAAAAAAGTTGAGAAAGGCTGATGTATTATACCATTTTCAAAGAGTGTACACCTCAGATCCACTGTCTGAACTCATGTTTACGCACTTGAAGCCCACATTGTTTTATTACGGGGAGAGGCTGCCTAAATTCTTGATAATTAACCAAAAGCAGATTAGGTTTCTTTGTTAAAACATAAAATTTGTTGAATGTTCCACTAGGCTCATCCTTGTAGGACCGATGGGAAATGCTGCCTTTGTTATGTTTTGTACATCTCCAGGCAGTATGTTTTGGCAATAAAACTGTTGTAGTTGTTCATATCGCACAGAGCTATCCAATTGGGAAATTATGGTCACATGGAGAATTGTATATAAACACAGCAACATAAATCACCATGAAACTTTAGTATATCGATGTTTTCATTTTTGATCAACTTATCAACCAGAGAATCAACAACTAAAATGTGGTTGAATATAGTCACCTAAGGTTTATTGCCATTAAAACTATTCAAAAAATACAAGGAATGAATATTTACTTGTTTTTTTACAGGGAAACTCTAAACCTTATTTTTAGTGTTTAGATATGGGATAATATGGAAATTTCAAAATGTGTCGTATTATTTTTCTCATATTTATATATATATATATATATATATATATATATATATATATATATATATACACTAGTTCTTAAAGCACCAGGGTCTGCACATTTGACTGTACTGGTACCACTCACTGCTAACCTAATTTATTTACTTTGGGGCTGCCGTGGGGAGAAGTTGCATACAGCATTTCCTCTGAGGCAGCGGTTCACTAACATGAGGAAGCAGCACCAACACCGCAACCTCGTGGCCATAGCCTTAAGGGCCTACTGCTACTAAAGGTTCTGTGTGGTATTGCTGTGTATCCAGTACGTTTGTAGAAGTGTTAGGACTCCAGCAAGGTGTGTGGAACTTTGGTAAATGTGTTCAGATCACACAAATAGCACAAACAATGGGAATTGGTAAATAAAACATTATGATACAAATATATATAATATACCATATATACACTAACATACAACAACATTTTTTTAACTGGTAAATGCCATTAGAAAAACAATCCTAGCTTATACTTAAATCATACCGCTAGATGGCGCGGAGTCCTCATGTAAAGTGTGTAACAAACTCTTGACCTCTGAGACTTTGTTAAACACTTTACATGAAGACACAGAGCCATCCACTGGTGGCCCACAAAAATGCACCAAAACTCATTTGAGAGTAAGTGACCCTTCATTGCCAACTCAAAAGTAAAAATCTTTAACCTGTTAAAAGAGAAAAAACAGGATAAACAGACTGTGCACATGTAATTTTATTTTTTCCCCTTTTAAATAAATGTTTTAAAATAAAACACTATGGATGTATGTATTCAAAATACCTTTATTGGCTTTTTTATTGATTACTGTTGAAAGTTAGCAGTGATAGATGCATTTTGTGCCCTAGGTGTATACTCGAATCAACACTGTTCTTTTCCTGTTTTTTATTCCAGATAAAAGTACCTTGGTTTATATTCAAGATGGCTTTTATTTGAGTATATATTTTAAAATTTGGATGGAATAGGGAAAGCAATGTTCACACTACAGTGGATAAAAAAAACACCCAGAGAAGGGGAATGTAGTGATGTCAGTACATAGTTTTGTAGTCCAGAAAAAAAGAAATGAGTGAGGCTTATGGCTAGGAAGTTAGGAGATAACTGGATTTCTGGCAGATGAAAAAGGCACTTTTCTTATACCTCATTCCCCAAAGGAATAAAACATGGGGAAATGTGTGCAGAATAATTTTCCATTTTGCTGCCATACAGTACCCCACTATGGTAATCCATGTCAGGATAAATAAATCCAAAGCATTTGGTTTAAAGAGGTGATCCTGCAAGAGAAGGGTTGTTTAAAGGTGTCAAAAATTGGGCGCCTACCCGCTCTTATGGCAAATAAAGCAAATACCAGAACTGGCAGTCTGAGCCGCTTCTGCTAATCAGACATCTTGCTTTAAATAAAGTATACTTTGTACTAAACTGCCTTAATAATTGACAGCTTTGTTCTAGGAGAACATGGAAGTTGTTAATATAAAATGGAAAAAACAGGCAAACAAATGATTATTTCTAGAAAAAAAAGAATAAAGGTAATTATCTTGTTTAGATTTCACCTGCTATGATAACAAGCTCGCTATGCAAATAAGACCTCTAATGGCTTTGTGAACTGGAGATGAGGGAACATTTGTACAGATGAGAGAAAGTATGCAGAGAGTAATGTCTGTGTAGAGGTGCCGTGGTCTGCTTAATGAGGAATAATCAACATCATTTATCAATAATGATGTAGAGCTACCGGTTGCACATTTCTGCTGTAAAGCTGAAAATAACTGTAATTATTGACTAATCACAGAGTGATGGTGGTAATAACAGAGCTTTAGGATGCTTTGCTAATATAAACATAATGGATCAGGATTTCAGGTGTCAGAGTATACGGCTGAATAGTCATCTATCAGCATGCTTCTCCAAGGATGTTCACTTAGTTATGTTTAAAGTGTAAATTAAAAAAAAAAATCCACCTGTCTGCATGATAAACACTAAGTAGTTTTTTTTACAATACTTGAAAAAACACCCCAAAGTTTGATAGCTAGGGAAAAGGGTACACGACTTAGGTGGGTTGGGGAGGGAAGAGTAAAAGGCAGGGTTAAGTTACAAAGAATAGGATTGGTCAATTTAGGTGAAAGGGGAGTGGTTTGGTGAAAAGAACCTCAGGGGCGGGTTATTTATTTTGCAGATGGAAAGCTAGTACTTGCTTTCTACCCAGAGATTCAAAGTAGATTGGTAGGGTATAAAGGCAATTAGGTATAAATATGGCGGGATAAAAGAATTATAAGGATTTAATGTTTACTTGTCATAGCAAAGGAGCTGTGAGTCCTTATTGGTGCCTGTAAGGGGATATCACTGGGAATAATGTAACTCCTGCATATGTGTTCCATCATCCAATGACAGAAGAGGATTGCCGTGATCACAGAAGTCTGCCATGAAGCGGTGAAGATGACTCCTCTCTAGGCTGCAGGGCAGCTTTACCCATAATCTGTCCATACTTATTGATGATGGCAGAAGCTCACCGCCCACCAACAAGTGCATTATTGTGTGTCTTTTGGATTTAAGCTTTAGTTTTAGCTAGGCAATATAGATAAACACACAGTTGTAAGTCTCTGCATTAAAGGCCAATTAGATTAAATGAAATGGAAGGAAGTGTTTTGCCTATCCAAACAAGAAAAATGTCTATTTGGGGTAATGTTAATGTCATGGTTCACAGAAGGGTAATTAAAGAGTTGGAAGTAACTAGTTCTGGTTCACAGTCAGGGCTTCGTTAATAGGCTGGGAACATAACGTGACCTATTTATAATAATTTGTAAGCAGCCACATATGGAGAAGAGATGCCAATGAGTATGTCTTCCTGCCAGGCTTGGCCTCAGGTAATTGTTCTCATCCTCCGCATGTCTGGGTGTGTTCTGCCCAGGGGGAACTGGTGTGTCTGCTCTGCTCTGTCATTACCATCGCTGAGATCTTTCAGCCTCCTCATGATTTATTCTTTTCTGCATATTTCTTTTTTTCGTCATTAGGTTACAGTGAGCGCATTCTGTATATGCCCTGTGGACTTTATCCTACAATCATTTATCTGTATCACATTTACATTCTGAGTCCTCATGAGAAACTGTCACATTATTAAAATGTCTTAGTAATATCATATGACTGCAGTGTAAAGCGCCACAAAAGAAAGTTAACACAAAAAGTAGCATTTTAGTTAAAGGTTTTTACTAATATTGCTGTCTAGTCTGTGCCTAAGGCCCCGTGTCAACAGGTTGTCAATGTGCAAGCACAAGTGAATTTTATTTGCTTGAAATCAGTTTGAAAAGCTGCTCAAATCATTAAGAGTTCATTGATTGGTGCATTTGACCTCCTTCTAAGCTGCAACAGGCATCTTTGCAATAAGTGTCCACAAATATTGATTGGCTGCATTTGACTTGTGTTTGGAATCCACCTCAAACATAGGTCATCACAATCCTACTTACCTTTATTAAGCAGTGCTAATGGCAAATCAAAATACATCAACATAAATTTTGGGTCTTCAACCTGGTTATTTTATCCACAACTGCCACATTCCTTTAATAATTACAATGTAAGAACAAGCAAGAATGGGGGGCTTGGGACTTTTCAGGCAATGATATATTGCATCATACAAAAATAAAATTTTAAAAAGTTTTATTAAAACAACCCAATTTAAAACAATAACATGTATTCTCTGTATTTAAAACCAATACCATAAAACATTTTTGCCCTTTAGGCATAACCCTAGTTGATGTAGTATTTTCTACTATTGTGTACACATTTCGCAGTCCGCTTTCTCAGGAGATCAAACTAATATGGACTTTAGTCTCACTTGCATAATTCACCATAATATGGAGACAGCTCATGAATACCGAACTGCTCCAGACTTGTAACTCCTGAAGCTTCTAGAGCTGGTATCTGCATATCTGTGTATGCATTCTATTCCTTCTGTTTGGTCTTATATTGTAAACCAGAATCTGTATTTACCCTGGTGAGGAGGTGAGGTGACATTGTTCTTCTGGTCATGTCCTCAGGCCAAGCAGTTAGCTGCTAGACCTGAGCCCGGGGAGTAGTGGGATGGGCCTCACTTTTTTCGGGAATGAGGCATTTACATAACAATGATGGATAGTGGATAATACCGTGCCCCTCTTCTTTTTTACGACTACACTCCTGACCTGAATACTGTTCCCAAAGCAGATCACATGTCCTCTAAAACATGGAAGATCCAGGTATTGCAACTGGCAGTGCTGGAGCAAGGATCAGTAAGGAAGCACTGACAAGGTGGACTTTGCAAGTACACTGTGACTTTACCTTGAATGGGCAAGGTGACTATTTTCCCTTTACAGGCCTAGCTAAAATATGTCACTTTTAGCTTTAGGCAGCCAAATCTTCAGATATGGCAGAGATTTGTAATGGACATATTATTTGATAACCAGAAATACTGCAGGAATATTCATTCTCATTATAAGGAATTATTATCTGAGAATTGTAAGCTCTTCGGGGCAGGGTCCTCTCCTCCTCCTGTGTCACTGTCTGTATCTTTCTGTCATTTCCAACCCCTATTTAATGTACAGCGCTGCGTAATATGTTGGCGCTATAAAAATCCTGTTTATTATTATTATTATTATTAATAATAATAACTCCATACAGTCCTGATATGAGCAAAGTTTCTATCACCAGAATGCAATATCTAAGTGTATGTTCCTTTATCTGGAGTCTGAGGTGACGGTGGGGTCTGCATGAGCAACAAAACCTTCAGAATTATATCTGCCCAGAAAAAAGCATCTAAAAATATTGTTCTGCCCTAAAAAAAATTTACACTTTAGAGTGAGTGTGGCCACAGAAGACAAGCAACCAAGATTTTGCACGGTGTTGACTGGTCCTATTTAAATAATTTTGGTGCCACTACCAGCTCACACATTCCCCAGCCAGCAAATAAAACAATATTTTGCAGCTACTGTCATGTATTTACTTCCAGCATATGGATCATTTTTTTCATCTGGCAATGACTCATAGTTTTAGATTAGCACACACACTGACAAATGTGATTATAGAGATACAAAAGCCTGCAGGTAACCAGAGGAAAAAAGCATGCTTTGTAAATCACTTTGTATTTTATGGCAGCTCTTCAATTGTTTCCAACCTTGTAGTCTGCAACACCTTAGACCTGTCTGACCATTCTGGGCCCCCCCATTCAAAGGGAAGATACTCACAATATACATCTGGCTACAGGCCAGTGTGATATCATTTGTCCTTTTGCAGGATTCCAGGAAAACCCAAGGATCTCAGATATGATGAGAAGGTGTTCCTGCAGCAGACTGTTAACAACATAGTGATGATAATGTGATATGTTTCTTACTTTTGTATTGTTTGACAGCAACATGGGATAACCTAGACTATCCTAGACTATCCTAAACTCTTAGCAAACTCTTTTAACCTTTTTTTATGTATTGAATGATTTGTGTACCCTTGCTTAAAACTGAAAAATTAAAAAAACTTTGGGTCCCCAAAAGGTTATTTGCTAATTTTTGACCAATGGGCAGCGGCTTTGTCAGCCTGCCATTAGCCATTGGTTAGCATATCTTGTAGACCAGATAGGTATCCAATGGCAAGTGGAAAATGCACGCAGGAGGCTGACAACCCCGCTGTTACTGTAATTACAAGACAATGACGTAGCGTTGTCAGCTTACAACAGGAAATTCGGTTACTGCCAGAATCTCTAGGTAAGAAACCTTGCAACAGATTCACGCAATCTCTTTACATGCTTTTAGCACAATAAAACTCAATCACCATGAAACCAAACAAAACAAGATGTACTGTTTAAATATTCACAACCATTGCATGTATCTTCATGAAAAGAGATTTATTAAGGAAGCATCTCTGCATGTCCTAATCCTTATCCAACCAGAATCAGAATCTCCATTTCTGATGTATGGGATGAGAATTGTTCTGTCAGATAAAGTTTTCAAAGGGGTGTTCAGCCATCGTGCTGCTCTTGTACGGGAATACATCAAAAGGCAGCCCACACACCTTGCCATTCACAGCGGGGCAGCTTCTAATGAATACAAAAACTCTGCTCTGGCTGCAGGATCCTGGCTTCCTATTTAATTAACTTTGATTCAATCCTTTGTGGCAGCTCATGGCTTAATAACTATGCAGAATTCAGAAATTACAGTCGCAGGTATGCAAAGAATGTTATCTTATTCAACAAATACCATCGAAATTACCCTCAAATCATAACCTGTCACATTTTCGCTGAATCTGCCTTTTGAGTGATGTCTTATTTGGACATCGATATAGCAGTTCTCACTGGCTTCCTCCTACAAAACAGCCTCCTGTGTCATTTGTTGACTGCTGTGTTACATAAATAGCTGAATGTAATCAGGAGTGTGTAATATTACAGGAAATTCCTGGCCAGCATTGCGCTATGTACTTGTCATTGTGCACAAGATCATGTGTGGCGCAGACGGTGGATGGGGAGGATGAGCGATGTATTAGTATTTTGTAAGTTTGCAGGTTTGGTGTATTCCATTAAAGGAAAACTTGGGTTGGAGGCAATCAATGGGCAAGGCAATTTTGAGTTTATCTCTGTTGCTGGGAAGGTTTTCCATCATATAGTAGAGAAAAGGACCATCATGGGTGAGGAGGGTTATCCCATTAACTAAATGATGAGACTGAAGCTCAATGGGACCAATCTTTAAAAATGATAAATATCTAGAGATTTGGGGAATTGGGGCCAGCAACCAAGAGTCAGTGAGTGGCAATAAAGTGAAACTAGAATGGTGATTTGGGGTTTAGCCGTATAGCTGGGAAGGTTTCCCAACATATATTAGAGAAAAGGTTCAATGAAAGGTGAGGGATGGATTTCCCATTAAGTAACTGATGAGATCAGAGCCCATTTGGATTTACCTTAAAAAATTATAAATATTCAGATATTTGGGGAAAAGGGCTAGGCCACCATGAGTTGGTGAAAGGAAAGGTGCCATTTAATGGAAACTAGAATGGTTTGGAGGCAATCACTGGGCTTGGATATATGCAGGTTAATCCTTTTGTTGGGAGAGTTTCCCAACATATAGCAGAGAAAGAAGCCAGTCATGGGTAAGGGATGGTTATCCCATTAATTGATGAAATTGCCAGATCATTAAAAATAAATAACTAACCAGAGATTTGGGGAAAAAGGGTCAGCAACCATGAATCAGTGGGCAGAAAGATATCATTATAGCAAAACTAGAATGGTTTGGCGGAAATCACTGGGCAAGCAGATTTGGGGTTTACCCATTGGCTGGGAATGATTCCCAACACATAGCAGATAAAGAGGCCAATCATGGCTAAGGGATGGTTATCCTATTAATTGTTGACATTGCTGCTCAATGACACAGGTCTTTAAAAATGGATAACTTACCAGAGATTTGGGGAACAGTGATCATCAATCAGTGAGTAGATGTAATTAAAGCCAAACTAGAATGCTTTGGAGGCATGCACCAGGCTAGCAGATTGGCGTTTTAATCCTCTTGCTGAGAAGATGTCCCAACATATAGTGGAGAAAGGGGCCCATCAGACATTGGGTATATTAGCTAAATGATGAAATTGATGCCCAATGACACAGGTCTTTAAAAAATGATAAATACCCAGAGATTTGTGGAAGAGGAATAGGCAACTATGAGTCAGTGAGAGATGTAGATAGGGACACCTAGGCCAGTAGGGTTATGGAGCCTAACTCACCCCAGGGCCTAAATCAGTAAGAAAGCCTTGGGAGGGAAAGAGGCAAATTGCCAAGAAGACAGGCTTCCATGAATGCTTCCATGTTCTGGACTGACAAGAAAGGGGCTGCCTTATTCAAGAAGGGCTGGAGCTTGAGAACCCGTAGAGGTGGACTGAGGCCAAGAAATTAATTGGGAAGGCAGGGATTCAAAGGGGTTTACTACAAACCTGGTGTATAACTTTTTATTCCCTATAGATTATATAGTGTGTATTATTAACATCCTGTACCCCAACCGTCTTTCCTAACCATGAGACTTGTTCAATAAAACCCTCAGACTCAAGTAACAGACTTGAGGGGTGGGCGCTGCCCGGAAATAGAGGTACTGTATAAACCACAGAGACCAGTTTCCATGTTTCCTTTCTTCAGAACAATAAAAATATCAATAAACAGTGACTTTGCCTAGGTGGATATAATGCCATCAGTCAGCTGCAGACAGAAAGAAGCATTTTCCTAGTCTACTGCACGTGGTGGCAATTGCTGTTATGAACACAGAAATGCACAGGCACCAGGGTTTGCATAATTACATTATTTCTGAATCAGAATTTTAGACCTGCAGGAAGAGGTAGCCTTGCATGATGTTTAAACAAAGATGTCTAAGACATTCTGAGAGGAAGAGCAAATGAAGGCATTTTCAGAGTAATAATTACTTTGAAGTGTGACACTTACATATAACTTAACATGCATGCATGGAACATAAAAGCCAAAATCTAAAGCTAGATCCACTTGAACAGACCTGATTACACTTCTGAAATTTAATTGGTTACTATGACTTTCAGTAATTTCTTAGCCTTATGAAATATTCATGATTCTAATACAGAGCCTAGACACAATACAGCCCCTATTGCTTTCTATAGTATATAGACTGGCTGAATGAAGCCCGCCATCTAGTGGTCAGACAGTGTTAAATTCTTAAAGGCCAGTAAGTCAGAGGGGCTTAGACATTTCCTGGGTTTCCAAATAGGAATAAGAACAAAAAATAAAAAGTGTGGGGAAGAGCCATCTGTCTCTGCTGGTGTGAGTCACATCTATTTGTCCTGGTTACCGGTTACCCATTGTTGTGGCTCACCGTCACTTTCCTGTTGGTGCACAGTGGGAAATATAAGGTCACTCACTGATGGGGAAAACCAATGTAGGGATTGAGTCCAGATCTGCCTATACGAGTTGCAAATAGGGACTGAGGGAAATAGAATAGAGGCCAGGAGGTGAGACTTTCCAATGTCCATTGGAGAGACCGGACAGACTTCTGGGATTGCTATAATCGGCCTTTCAAAATGGTACTAGGAGCTCTGCCTGTAACTAAGTTAGTCATTACAAGGATATCTACCTTAGTTATATGG
This sequence comes from Pyxicephalus adspersus, assembly GCF_032062135.1. Lineage (NCBI taxonomy): Eukaryota > Metazoa > Chordata > Amphibia > Anura > Pyxicephalidae > Pyxicephalus > Pyxicephalus adspersus. Next base: position 130,505,650 of record NC_092862.1, read on the forward strand.
GATTGTTGCTGGGGTACCTATTAATAGTAAATCCCCCAGTTATGGAGTCATCTCTATAGCCATCTCTAGAGTGCTTGTTACTAGGAAATCTGCCTGGCACTAAGGTACCTACCTATTTGTCCCTAGCATACCAGTTATTGGGCAATCTGCCTATGATTGGAGAACCTGCCTGTCATTGAAGTATCTATTACTGGGTACTAGTGTTATAGTTCTTTTTTTACACGTTCGTGTTATTGATTTTTTCACTCATTTGTAATTTCTACCTGTTGTTGGGTATATCTGCATGTCATTCTTCCTGGATGTGTGTGGCCATTCCCCAAATGTTCCTAATGGCGCTATGAGTGTCATCTGATCCCTCACCATGTTTGCCCTCAGAAAATGTATTTGAACAGTTCTGCCTAGGAATACCTACCTACTCTTCCAGACTGACAGCCACCCAACAAGGGATTTTGATATTTTCACCCCTCCCAAAAGTCTGCGTTTTCTTTGCAGAAAGATGACAATATCTATCATTTCAGATTAAATATAAACAGCCTGAGAATTCTGCAAATGCATTTATTTAAACCATTTGTAAATATTTGAAGTATTTACTATTAACATTTTTATTATCAATGAAAAGTGATGATTTTTACAGATAGAATTTACCTAGTGAACGCTCTTTCGTCTGATTGGTTGATCTGACGACGGGGAGGCTGGCCCTTGTTCGGCTGCCTCTGACAAAGGGCATTGTGGACTCCCCTTCAAACATGGCGTCTCCGGAGTCCACTGATGGCTCTGATAGAAATTCAGCTAGTTCTCCCAGACTTGGCTGAGGGCTGGAGGACAGCTTTGGGCTTTTTGTCTGCAAAATGAAATGAAAAAAAAACAAGGTCAGGATAGAAGAAAAAATGATTAATTTTATTTATGTTGTGGACTGATTGTGCAGTCGGGTTTGTACTATCTGCCATCCTGACCTATGTGCACTGAGCAGTATACACCGGTGCGAATAGTGCAGCCCACCCTGTGCACACTGAGCATCCTCCTCCTGTCTCTGTGCACATCCAACAAGCAGCCCACCCCTCTGCACACTGAGCCGCCATCACCTCCGCACATCATGCAGCCTGCACATCTGTACACTGAGAAGCCCTGAGCAATGTACATTGAGCAGTGTACACATGTGCCCATCATGCACCCTACACCTGTGCACACTGAGCAACCCACACAGGTTCCCACTGGGCAACCCCCTCCCCCACCCCTCTGCAAACTGAGCAACCCTGTTTTCCATCTCTGTGCACAACCAACAGACAGCCTGCCCCTCTACACATTAAGAAACCCACCCCTATGCAGACTGAACAACCTATTCATATGCACACTGAGCAGCTCACACATGTGCGCATTGAACAAACCCCTCCCCATTCCTCTGCACACTATGCCGCCTACACATGTGCACAATAAACACCCCTCCCATCGCTGTGTACATTAGGTGGACTACACCTGTGCACACTGACAACATCTGTAAATGTTAGGCAATCTCCCCCACACTGTGCATTCTGATCAGCACACACTTGCGAACACTGAGCATGCCAGACTTGTGAACATAGAGCAGCCCACATCTCTACAAACTGATCAGACAACACCTGTGGACATTGATAAGGAGGCATGATTTTAAACAAAACGAGGCTGTAGTTAATTATGAAGGGCCCCAAAGGCTGGTTTTCTACAACGCTAGGCAACCTGTCATTTGGGGCCCTGAAGAAGGTGGGGCCCAGGACAATTTCACAGTTTGCCCCATCCTAAAACTGGCCTTGATGAGCAGCCCATACTTGTGATCCATAAGCAGCCCATAATTGTGCACCCTGAGCAATGTGAACAAATTATTACCTATGAGGTAGGCTGGGCAAGTAGACTATAGTGGTTATCATCGCTTCCATTGCATGCAAATTATTTCTGCTAAATTCTTTAGTATACACCATAGACAAACATTTGTTTAGCAATCAACTAGCACTAGAGATTTTAGTAAGGTAATGGAGTGTCTAAAAATCACCCGTAAGTCTAGTCTTAGAATTTAAAGTGAATTAACCAGCTGTCCGTTATTATATTAATATAAGACAATTCCTGATGTCATTCTGAAACTCTTTTTTTTCAGGGAATGTTATGACTGTGTGATTTCCTGTCCCATACACTCTATGAATTTGTTGTCCAGCTGTCATAGAGACAGGACGTGAATGGAACTGCCCCCCCATAAGGGTCACAGACAGCGATAAAAACTTGATGGGAGTATTTGCTCCATTTTCCAGTTAAGAATATAGGAATCCAAGTCAAAGCAACACAGTGGAAATCATACAATGGGGACCCCCAAATGTATTAAAACTTCCTTTTTTCATCTATTATTTCTGCCAATAACAGTAAAAATGTTGAAATCCTGTACTGTATCTTTGGATTGCAGAACAGGACTTGTTTGGACTACAAAACACCCCGATTCTCATCTCCATAGCCCAGGGGGGAGGTGCTATTTACATAGATGTATTGCGCAGGGCTAATAATACTGCTTGGGATAACATATCAGAATACAAAGGAAATTAGGAGCTCACTGGCACATATTTAAAATGAGATAGTTTTGTTGGGGTTTACATCCACCGTAACAAAGATGGCGTTCCACTTTAACACAGCTCCCAATATGGCGTCCCCAGGCTGTGACAGATAAGTGAGTGACAGATTCCCAGAATATATTGTAACAATGTAAGTGATTACAGGCATATTGTTTAAGCAGATGTAGCATGTTATTAAATCTATTTCCATGCCTTGGATTATATAAATATGTTCCGTTTTATTAGCTGCATTTTCATTAGCGGAGTGCAATGCCTTCCAACGTTGCCGGCTTCTGTTGCCGCTATTAAATTCTAATTATATGACAGAAATAACCAGCGTTGAAAGCGACCATCTGGAGGTCACGTCTGTGTCATGTCGCACTTACAATATTAGGTAGAATCTGGTCTCCCGCTGTGAAATCGGCTGCTCACTCTGCAATTAGCCAGAGCCGCCCAGCTAAGTATTAGCCAGAAATATTACTCCTTATTATAGTAACAGTACAAATCGTTCAGGAAATGTGCCTGGTGGTACATGTGTAATGTTCACTCGAGCTAGACCTACAAAATGCCAAACACAGCCCCATGGGAAATTCAAACTATTATGGTGCTGCATTAGATTACGTACACGTGTCAAATAATCATTTCCAACATGAATCGTTGTGCTCGTCTTAGGTAAAAATCTGAGTTGTGTATAGTGGTTCCCTGGCATTTTTTATCAACCTGCCAATACAGATTGGTGAACAACTGATTGGGAACAACTGCTGTCCACAAAAGATCTTATTCGGCAACAGTCCTCTAACCACCATCAGATGTCTGAATGGGGCTTTACTGGAAAGTGTTATGTATGCTCAAGGGCCATTGGGAGCCAGCGGTTGATTTACTAAAGGAGACTTGTTCAATAAGCACACTGTTTCTTCAATTTTTTTAACATGGAGGAATCCTTAAAATAATTTTCGGGTCTTGCGGCAACCCCTGCTATAATAACTATATCCACAGCTCCAGTATATTAGCGTGGTGGCCAATAGGAAGAATGCCTTTTACATTGCTGGCCATTGGAAAGAATGTCATCCTTACAATTAGATTGGAAAGGCAAATAGATTACAAAATGGTCAGTGGTGTCAATTAAACTGTCCTGAGAATCCCAAACAATTAGCAGATTGCTCAAGGAACCCCTAGCAATCTATAGATGAACCCTAGGGCTCCATGGAATCCTGGTTAAGAAATAATGACTTAGCCAATACTTACTTTGGAGACTATAGATTCATTCCGTTTATTAGGTAAGGTGAACCTGCGGTCACTTTGAATTCCCAATTATGGCCAAGTGATATGAAAAGTTTCACATCCCCCTATGACCTGTTCTGGAAGGTGAAAGAGCTGCACTGTAGTGCAGGTAAGTATATGGAGTCAAGAGATGCCCTATCCAAAGACATGGGCATAGTCTATCTTTAACACACATCTTTAACACCTTGCCAGTTGCCTGGCATGCTAAATTAAATGTGCATTGGTGTGCAAAAAAGCATGGCATCAGGTGCACATAAAAATGCACGTAACTGTGAATGAGACGCTGATATTTTAAAGAATCCAAATAACCTCAGAAAGAGCACACAAATGCTGCACACTTTTACTGCAGGTAAAATCACCTTTGTGGTAATGCATGCAAATTTTCACCCGTGTTAGCTGGAACAAACACAGCAAACCTACACGCAGTTAGAGTTAAACACTGCAAAACCATCAAATAAAAAAAAGGTAAAAAAAAAACACAAAAAGAGGAATATTGTACTAACTCTCTGAGAGGATTCAATTTTCATCAAGTACCTTTGAATGTCAAGTTCTGAATGGAGTGAGGCCAGCATACACTGCACAGCCTGTGGATGGAGAGAGGAGACAAAAGACAACAGAGAGAAGCAATTTGTATCTGAAAATAAAATGATTTGTGCTGCCTTTTTATCCCTGTCATTATCTCACCCACAATAGTACTGAATAAAGAGGGGTGTCGCCAAGTGTCAATATGGATTAAAAACATTGAACCAACACGAGATAAAGACGGATTGGAGAAAATAACAATATAAACTTGTATTGTAACTCAATACGATAGAAAGCTAGGAGGTTAAAAACTACAAGTGCTATTGTCATCCTATACAAGTGCTATTGTCATATGAATTTCCCAGCTCGCAGGTGGCTGTTTGCAATGTGTAGACACTTTTATTTATCAGAGTGGTGCTTAAAACGCTACACAGTGCGATAATGTGTCCTATCAGTGCTGGTGAGTGGCTTAAAGGGTACTTAGCATGTCATCTGCTGAAATGACATTCTGGGTCAGCAGTGGCCAACTTGTAGCATATACAATCTAATCAGATTTTATGGCTAAAATAATTTACGGTACATTTCTGTAATCAAAATTTCTCAGAATTCTCAGCATGGCCCATTTTCTATATTACAGAGGTCAAAAAAAATAAGTAAAGTTATGTGTTGAATGATGCATGTATAAGGGGATTTTAGGGAGTTTGGTCTGGAAACCAACCCCCAGAGCATGAGGTTTGGTGTAGGAATCAGGAGTTTGTAGTGTTAAAAATAACTTGTTCTTTTTCAATACTGAGTGATATAACATGGTTGATTTACAATATGGAGCCCGTGATGTGGGGTTTCCCCTTATTCTCAACTCTACCCCAAACGAATGTGCTGCCATTCTTAGACCCCTTTTGTAATGCCAACTTACTGAGTGGGGAGAAACTTACACAAGGTTTTAAGTGCTCAAGTCCATGGATGGGGCCATGGCCATTCACTGTGAAGAGGTGTACCGAATATTTTAGTATGGATTAGATTCATGCATGAAGGTTGTACTGGCTTCAAGTTGCATACAGGAAAGCGGAACCTGTGACTTTATATTTGATAAGCAAATACATAAAATGTTGTGTAATCCTTGGAGTTAAGCTACGTACACACGGCAGATTTTTATCGCCCGATAATCGGCATCGGCCAATTATCGGGCGAAAATCTTCCGTGCATCTTGCAGCACCTTGTCGTTGGAAAGGATCGTGAAAGATCCTTTCCAACGACAAAAATTGCAAGTGTGTACGCAGCTTTAGGCTTAATTGTGTTCTGGGAGAGGGCAAAAGGTGCTGCTGATTGAATTATTTAAACCACTTAGGAACCACTCAGAAATTCCAAGCTACATGAAGAATGGGCAGCAAAACCTGATACTAACATTACCAGCCTATGGGTTCCACTGACTGTCCCCTCCTCCACTACTTCCATCACATATGGCATTCTCAGCATGTCTTTAGATGAGAATGGTCCCAGTGCAGTCAAACTTTTAATTGAACCAATATTCCTAAATAAAATCCTACAAGTCTGAGCTACACCAATGATTGTTATACATGTGCAGCTAAGCCTGATACAACATTACCCGCCAATGTGTTCAACTGCCTGTCCTTTGTTCGATTACTTCAATCACATATGGCATCCTCTGCATGTCCTTAGATGTAAATAAATAAATTGAAGGTCTCAGTGAAGTAAAATCCTTTCATGAATCAATACCCCTAAACTAAATCCAACCAGCAACTCTCTGCCAGAGGAAAGAAGAAATCAGCAGACAGCTAGAGGGGAAAAACACATGTATAATATAATCTGATCTGAGCGGAGTGTCAGGGCGGATGGCGGATGATAGGGCAGGAGGTGAGGAAGGAAGACTCCTTGATTAAGCATCATGCTAAAGGAAGAAATGTTTAGCATGATAAGTTGTGTCCAGATCTGAGGGCTCTCCTACACCCCACCCCGTGGGAAAGGAAGGGTGACTGTTAATGGAATCAGGTGATGATGATGTTGGTCATCTGTAAATGTAATTAAACCTAAAACAACAAGATACTTCATTGAAAACAGCTACACATAACATTAATCAGTAGGAATGTAACACCCGGCTGATTAGGGAATACCATGGTTAACGTAATCAATCAAATGATGTTTTGTACGACATACAGTAATAAATTATGCCACCAGATACCCTTGTATGGAGTGATGCAGTACAAAGTATTGGAGCAAACCATTGCCCATTGGCTCATTGGAATAATAATCACCTGTCAAGAATAATGTTGTTAAAATCAATTGAAACAAGCCCTATTTGTATATTTTCAATATTTGTATAGAGTTGAATGACTAGCCTTTAAAAAACATTGCACACATTGTATTAAAATTAAAACATTAGAAATGTGTCAAAGTAAAAAAACAAGCTAAGATAATTAAGCTTTATAACAGTACTTTTGGGCTGGATTGCACCATCCTACCACATATTTTCTGAGCAACCTTCCAGTTTTGCTTCGGAGTGGGAGGGGTTGTGTGGACACCCAAGAGAAATATGGTCCAGATTTTAAATATTAAATTATAAATATGGTTGATATTTAGACCATGGATTGCAAGTAGGTATACATTGGTTGAAGAGCTTGCTAGCATTTCTTTATTATTGTAGACTGACAGCCATGAATGTGAAAGTATCAACATCCTAGCCCTGCCAATCAATACAGCGGAAGACTATGGTCTCTGGTGGAAGTCTGGGAGGGGGGTTATGGATGTTGCATCTGTGGAAGAGGACACTTTGCAAGGTATGCCAAATGAATAATTGCACATTAGGGCAAAAAAACTTCTGTGAGGCTCTAAAAATTAGGTATTGTTAACTTGTGTTTATACTGTATATCACCTACATATTATGCAGCACTTTACAAAGTCCATATCCTTCGAAGAGGGTTCACAATCCACTGCTATAGTCATATGTCATTGACACAGTCTAAGGCCAATTGTGGGAGAAGCCCATTAACTCAACGCCATGTTTTTGGGAGGAAACCATGCAATCCCAAGCGGAAAACATACAAAATATACGTAGACAGTGGCCAGGCTGAGATTTGAATCTTGGAATTTAGAACTTGGAACAAGAGTGCTTGGCAATGAGCCATCACGCCTTCCATAGACTTTGCTATAATTTAAAACAGAATGTGTTATTAATTTCATTCTTTTTTCAGATATTATTAGGATTATTCAACTCAATAAATAAATGATGACAGACTTACTGACATCCAATCAGAATGAAAGACATGTTTTCCTTTCCTAAATCAGAACTCTAGGCAGTCTTACACAGGTTTCAGGCTTTTCTCCTGTAAATAAACTTGGCTTCTTTCTTGAACTCCTCCCTAGTTAACAAAGAGTCCACGCTTCCTCCTGTCTTATTGTTTTTATCTGTCTGTCATTTGTCACTTCCAATTAATGTACAACACTGCATAATATGTTGGAGCTATATAAATACAGTATAATAATAATGTCCCCAGGATATCTGTATATTAAAAAGTGTACAGATTTTCTCTGAACTCCCTAAGCATATGCGTTCTTTTTATCAACTGCCTGACAAGACCAAATAAAATAAATAAATAATAATGACAAAAGCATTACCGCTCTCCTACCCCTTTCATGTTTTTGCTCAGTGGAAGCTTTGGTGCTATTCACTATTCACTTATTAGCGTGAAGTTTCTTTCCACCGTATCAAAAACTGGAAATGTAAGTAATAAGTAAGCTGTTACTTTAACCAGACTTATTATTTTGTAGAATAAATAGACGTCCCTAAGAGGGATTGAACGGCTAAGCTCATTTTGATAACATTCACTGTTCTGAGCCTTTGCTTTGTATACATTAATGACATTTCATCAACCACACTAATCCAGACTCTCCTTTATTTCTCTTGTAAAAGGTACATTGTATCAGCTCTGATCACCTTATTTATATCACTTCTGCTGTGCTGGTATTAACAGGGCTCTTTTGTGATAGCTATTCAGACACAATGTTAGTGAGGAAAAAGAAGACAATCTACCAGGATTAACTTCACAGGCCCCTTTTTTGTACCCTGCGGTAATGCTATATTCAATGTATTTTGACTTGAAGTTTCTCCATTATACTGTGCCATATGTGATTTTTTTGATCCAACCACAGGAATTGGTAGGGGTCCGATACACAAACACTGTAC
>NC_092862.1:130516010-130587848 GCF_032062135.1 Pyxicephalus adspersus
GAATCCCCCTCCTCCGCAGTGTCTTGGGAGGAAGGGGATCCCCCATCAGAGATCTCCCCGCGGCAGCCGAAGGGAGCCACAACAAGGAGGCTGAAGAGCCGCATGCGGCTCCGGAGCCGCAGGTTGCAGACCCCTGGTCTAAGACTATTTCCTGCAGTATTCTTGCAGTCTCTGGCCATCTCCTGTTGTATGCCTGCATTCTCTGACCATCGCCTGTAGTTTCCTGTGACATGCCTGGAGTTCTGGGAAACATCTACAGTTTTTCACAGCTTTCTATAGCATTACATTAACCGAATAGTATGTGTGGCCCTTTGGTGATGGCTATGGCCACTGTTGAGGCCCACTTATATCAATAAGGATTATGACCACTACCATAAACAACATTCCTGCACTGTAAACTATAACTCAGGAATTTGCAGAATTCAGCACATTACATTCAGAATATACAAATATCAATAAACCAATGATCAGTCACAGAAATCTGATCTTTTACTTGAAACTGATTGCTTGGTAAAGCACATAAAAGATTCAATTTAAATTGATTTTCATCTGAAAGAAAATAATCGTTTGCAGACTGAAGAAATCATTATGTGTAATTGATTTCTGGAAGATTTGCTTCTTTCATCAAAATCATTGTTACATCAAACAATCATATAGTTACGTGCATGGAGTTACCCAACCGCACAGCTGCATTTTTGCTGGTGCTGCAGAAAAGTAACATTTTATGTGGAATGGATCAGTATACGAAAACTCTTATTACACAAAGTGTACAAACTTTTTATGGTGGATATCAGTGTTAATATGAAACAGCTTGGCTCCTTCCTTGAACCTATTGGTGTAATGGACCTGGCAAATGGCACAAATTGAACATTATTTTATGATTTATTCTGACAGAGGGTGTCAGTATAATGTCAGCCATGTTAAACAGAAGCTTGTTTATTATCAGGCCTTTAAAGGGCAACTTTAGCCAAAACTTTTTTTTTATTTAATATGGAGTCTAATATCTTCATAGAATAAAAAAAAAAATAAGAAATCTGTCCAATAAGTTTACAGACAATGACATGTTATTAGTAGCAGGGTGAAGGGTTAGCACTGCTGTACCCTCTGTTTGTTTTGAAGATCTGGAGCCAAAAACTTATTTCACATGTTTGGCCAGATGAACACACTTGGCAAATTGTTTCCCAAGTTTTTTCAACTCTCAAACAAAAATTCTGATGTCTGCTGAAATACTGAAATACTGAAATACTGCTCTATTGCTCACCTCCAAATCATTCCAAAAATGTCCTACTGAAATTCTTTTTAAAGGTTTGGCAAAAGTCAGACTGAGCAAGATTTAGAGTGGAGTACAAGTAGAGTGGATGGTCTGTGCACTTAAACCCTAAATTCTGTTCCATTGTAATGTGAGCAGGTGCACCGACTTGCAAAAAGAAAGCACCTTTCATTCTTTCAACACTTCCTTGATCCTTAATCAGTATAGCAAGGCAGTTCAATATTCTGCATTACCGGTTGGCCTGTTTGTCAAAAAATACATTCCTTATCTAAAAAACGTTTTTCTGATATCTTAGGTCTTAAATTTCCTCAGCCATGGAGAACCCAAATGCAAGAATTGTTATTAGGTCTCCCGGATTATAATTTTGTAACTATGTTCAAATAATTCCTGATACAATCCCCAGCAATAATTAAATATCCAACATGGAAAATGCCACATGCCATTTTTCTAAACATAACGAAGTTAAAAACAGAGTAACTGACTTTCAAGGCATCCAATCCACAAAGAGCATAAACATTGATAAATGCCAATATTTTAATATAAATGCAATAAAAATAAGTTAGTGTATACTCTTCGTGGATCGGATGCCTTAAAAAGTCCTTCACTCTCTTTTTATCTTTGTTAAATACCTATGTTCTAATAACTGTGTTCTTAAAAAAAAGGTGGATAATCCAAAATCAACTATCAAAAATCACCAAAAATCACCTTTGAATTATCTACTAGATATCACTCTGGCACATAATTGGCTAACAGCTTCTGCATACCCAAATGCTCATAAATATTTATCCCAATGCAATGCCCTTGATATTGCTAGTGTCTCAGCAAATTGTTTTAGCCAAGATTGCCTGATCTGCCAAATTCAGATTATAAACATGATCAACAATTTTGGGAGTTTATACTGTTGGATACTGTATGGATTTCCTTTGGAGATTTCATTTGGAGGAATATAATTCTTTTGATGGGCTAATGTTATGGTATGGTAATGTTAATAATCTGAACAAGCTTCAAAAAGTAGAGCTGTTGCAGAATCACTGTTTGTGCCAGTGATAAAATCAAATTCAGGTTTCGGGAAGTTGGAACTTTAAAAATATATATATATATATATATATATATATATATATTTATATTTATACACACATCTATAAATCTTTTACAGAAAAACTTTTTGTATTATACTGATTTCAGAGATAACAAATGCAAAATGTAAAGAAGACCAGGCACAGGAAATCCTTTGGATTCACCAAGTACAAAACTGTACCATATCCTGAACAAGCATCCGTCATCATTTACACAGTATGTGTTAGCTTATATTTATGCTGCCATGGTCTAGCATCCCATTCAAGACAAACTGAGAATACCTTTCACAATGACTGAATAATTTAGAGTTGAGGAGATGACAGGCTGGCGCACTGCTCGCTGCCGAGTCCCAACTCTTCCACCTGACACAGTGTGGGCTGAACATACGCTGGCGTATTCTACAATGAAGCTCCCCAGAGTACAGGGGAAACAGACCTTTATGTCATGTGTGAATGTCAATTAATCCCCCGCATGTGTGCCACAAATAATTTGTGAAGAAGAGAGAATGAATCTTCAATAGTTAGTTATATTGCAAAAAGGAGCACTTTAAGCATTTCGGACTACTCAGTATTGCTCAACGGGATACCAAATGTGGGTGCAGCACTTCAAAAACAAGTATTAAAAATAATCTTTGCCTCTAGTTAACTATATAGCAGTTGGGATAAATGCCAGTGAAATGAAAACGTGTTTTTTTTTTTTATATACTAAAATTTTTTAAGCAAACCCTCCTCTTATTATGTGAGTCATGTCATGGCAAAGGTAGGTCACATGGCCAGTTGATAATGTGATCAGTAGCATTCTTGAAGTCTGACTCTGCTGGTACAAAGCAGCACAGTACTGTGTATGCAGAAGGAAGACACCCGTAATCCACTTGGATTTATTATTATTATTATTATTGTTGTCATCAGAAATCGTCTCATGCTGGTCCCCAGACTCTAGATTATGCCCCCGGGGTAAAAGAAGAGGATTAGAATGACAGAACTAATGAAAAGTTAGCATTTTCAATCCTGAAATAAAAATAATTGCCATTTGCATTATTATTATTATTTAATTCTGTAGGCAGGTAATCCTCTTTCAGAACTGTGTTGCCAATGATTGGAGTAGTCATTAAAATATTAAAAATGATAGAAAATTATAAAATTTTTCCTGGAACAAAAAAAAACTTCAGTTATGCAGATGGCACACTGAGAATAAAATTGTTCCAGTGATCGAACAAATTCCAGGGTCTTAAATTAACAAGCAAAACATCGGCATGGCCAAAGCAAACACTTCAGGCTCCCGGAATAACTCAGGGGCGCTATGGCAACTTGGCGCAGTGACTTTACGCAGACCCGTGTCCCTGCACAGATGCGGCATTAACAATGTATTATACATGCCATCTCTGCTGCATACATTACTAATTCCCCAGTTCTAACTGCAGGGAAATTCCAACAACTCAGAATAATTATTACAACAGTGATAAACGATGGGGAAGATTCTGAATTTGTTTATACACAGGAACCTAAAAGAGGACCTGTCATCTACAATTTTTTAGCAAATTAATGCAACTACCAACAGGCATGCATTGGATATTAAAAAAAGTAATATGAATAATTATTACAAGTATCATATAGCAGAAAAATTCCAATATATATATATATGTATATATATATATATATATATATATATATTGGGACCAGTGAAAAATATATTTCTTCTGTGTGTTAACCTTAACATGTAAGTCTATCATGCCTTTTGTCAGCTGTCACCTCGAGGGATACTTCACACATCTTTCTGAACATGTTATTGCTTGTCTCTTAAAGCTTTGCAATTTTTATGTGCTCCAGGCTGTGTCCTCTCTGGTCTATTCATCACCATCACCGCTTACTGACTTAATGTGCCCCAGACTTTGGACTGAGCAGCCTGATACTTTCTAGGGACAAGAAAGTTAAGTAAAAAAAAAAAGGCTGGAGGCATAAATGTAGCCATAGTTCTGAGATGATGCGCTTTTATGTTCCAATGTGGCAGTGCCCAGTGTGCGAATGATGTGTGGCATCCACTGCAATCAGATCTCACAAGGGTTCTCATGGATACGATGGTTGAGTCTGTTTGCAAAAATCGACTGCAATCGTTCACTTTTCTTGCTGCACAGCGTTGTTAAATGTGCTACAAGTTATCTTCAATTTTGAAATTATGCAAGTAATCTATTAGCAGAAATGATTAACTAATCTCTTCTCATCTTTAGACTTGGATGGAAATAGACAATTATTCCCTCAACAATTTCTCATTTTAAAGATCTTCAGATAATTTTACAAATATACCCAAAGGAAGCCATTTTCAACCAGGGTTCTCTGGAACCCCAGGGTTCCTCAAGGTGTTCTTAGAGGTTCCCTCCATAGATATGAATCGGAATAGGAAATGCTTTGCTAAACAATTACTAATTTAGAAGATCTTAAGACAAAATTTCCTCCTATATATACATCCAAAGTCAGCCATTTTCAATAAAGGTTCCTCAGGATGTTCCTAGAGGTTTCCTGAGCTGAGACCGATCAATTTCTTCTACTCCAAAGATATGAGTATAAATAGAAATTGATATGCTCAACAATTACTAATTTAAGATTTTTTAGACAAAATTTCCTCATACTTGTACATCCAAAGGCAGCCATTCTCAACCAGGGTTCCACAAGATGTTGCTAGAGGTTCCTTGAACTGTGATGATTGACTGCCTATCTAATGGTATCCGCATAGCTGCTGGTCCAGTGCCACTTGGTACAGCCTGGCATAACACTAACATTCTTTTAGCTATCTGCAAGGATGATATTCTAAACCACCATAAGGGTGAAATTCCTCCCACTAACCTCCAATAATGTTAGCAAGGGTTTCCCAAAACCAACAACCAACCTTGAAACATATTGTTCTTTGCAGTAAAAAGGTTGAGACAGGCTACCCTAAGGGGTATTCCCCTGGAACTAACCTCCTAACATTCGCCTCCTATGGCACTCAAGGATTTTTGCACAAGATGTGATCAAACATTGCTGTGGTTTCAAAAAGAAGTTCAAAATCCATACAGTACTGACGTGCATTATACTTTCCCTTGAATGAACTTTAGTTTAATATTCTGAAGTGGGCAGATTAAACATTTCATTTTGGATCTCTTTCTGCTCCCCCGGTTGGATCTTCTCAACTTCTGAGTCCCGATCGTCCCTGTAGGCAGCTCTCAGACTGAACAGCTGGCCTGAGCTGAACTGAAATCAACAGAACTTTCCCCCCAAAATGTTTGTATAAAGCAAGTTGTTTACAAAGCCGAACAACAGCTGAATGATGGGGATTATATTTTTTTTCATTGATTTATGCTTCTCTTTTGTCATATTAATTGCATCCACTGCCAGGCATATTGTATAATTTATGAGGAGCTTCACATTAAAGGGATGGAGCTTTCATGTCTCCTTGTACCAGACGGCATACAAAGTGCGATTTAACTAAGTGGAAAGGTGCTGTAAAGCACAATATTGCAACACCGTGTCCTTGTAAATGTGCCCATAAAACAGGTCTCAAAGAGGATCCAGAGTGTGCACGCTTTACTCTATGTTATTAACTTACCATAACAATGACAAATATTAAATTATGTAGACAATAATGAAACACCCACAATGGAGCAATAACATGAGGCTAAAAAAATGGCAATTAATGCAACTTTATCTTTGTTCCTCAAAAACTGGAAAATAAAAAGGTGAGATGAATAACATATGCTGACACATTTCATGATGTTCATCAGTGAAAGATCATTAATTGTTAATGGACCTGTGGGATAATGATCCATTGCAGAAAACTCTCCACTGCAATACCCTAAAAAATTGAACAGGAGAAGTATCCATAGGTGTTGTTTTCAGACATTTGAGACTTTGTTGGAACAGAAAACCATGAAAGCCTGATGCTTTTAGGCTACAGGCTGAAGGCACCAATGTGTTGGAGTTAAAAAATTGTGAACAGGTAGGGGTTTTTATTGCAGATGGGACAGGCAATGCCCCCTCTGCAATGAAACATACTTACCTGCCTGTTTCCAAGTTCTTTCCTGTTCCCAGATGCCCCGGGGGCTGCTAGGCTTTCCAATAAAGATGGCCTAAGATCCACGACCTGGCAGAACCTTGGAAAAAGATGGCGGCACCCATGCTAATGCAAAGACAGGTGAGTGACAATAAAAATTTTGTCCAGGTATGTTTATTTCTTTGCAGAAGGGCTGTAGTCTATCCTTTCTGCTATAAAGGACCTGTCTAGTCACAGTTTTTTTATTTAAACCTCTCTTTACCAACTGTTTTCAATGAGTTATTCCCACAATATCTATTGGTAAAGATGTTTTTAAAACATTTTGAAATTTGCTCCAGGCTCAGGAAATTCCCCACCATCCCTTGTCATGCCGACATATGACCTCTTAACCACACCAATGTATTCCATGGTGTAAGTAATTGGAGGGGTTTCAATAAATGCCTGCAATGGCAGCAAAGGTAAAAATGGGCACCTTATGGTACTTCTAAGCAGCAACAACATTCTTCACTCATTAGGTTCACCTTAATTCATGTTTCCAGACAACAGTCTACTATTGTTTTTGCTGAGTTACCTCCTGCACTCCTTATCATTTCATTTTATAGCCGTCATTTAGCAGAAGCCTATTAACTTTCAGTGACAGAGTCTGATTCTTTTTTTGCCTTTTCAGACTTCAAACACGGATGACCGCTGCTGTACTGAGCTCATTAAAAGCTCTTATGTAAGACAACTATTTATTTCTGCAGACATTTTAAAAACAGAGCCTATTAATTCACATAAATGATGGTTGCATCCTGATTTTAAGCACCTGCTTTTGAAGTGTTCACATCTTACGCCCCATCACAACTTGATGGTGACAATGGCTCCAAGCGTCTGTCAACTGGCTGCCATGATCAGGAAAGATAGGTTTCAATGGACTGAATGAACCGGGCCAGCTCAGTTCCATTCATCCAGCAGAGAACTCTGCCAAGGAAAGATGAGCCCTTGGCAGCCAGGCACACACTTCATCACTAGCACATGGGCATGTCAATCTCTGTAAGGTACGCTATCAGTTTTTTTCTTCGTATTTAATTATTTAGTAAAACAGATTTGTTAAAAAAAACTATCTACTTATGTGTATTTATAATGTTATATGTTTTTGGAGATTCTATTGCTAGCATTAGGGGCTCTTTCACACCCCCACGGTTCCCATTACCTGGGCACACAACAAACTGCTGCTGTACACCTGGGAGCAAACTGCTCTACGGACAGTAAGATTTTTTACCTGGATGTAACAGCAGGGGTTATCTTCAAACAACAAACATGTGGCCAAGGGCAACATGTCACTTTTGGGAATTGCACCATGATCTGCTATAGCCACTTGCAAAAATTGGTTCCCAAGCTCTATCATTTACTTGAATGGTTGGACTACGATGAAGCTTGCAGCAGAACACTGCATCTCATTGCTGATATTAAATAGGCCTAATTCACTTCTTAACTGTTTCTACCGCATTGCTCCCTCACTGGTCAGATCTGTAAGACATTGCTCCAACCAAGGGCAATTTTTTACAAAAGGGGTTTAGGACAAAATTGAAGTAGATGCCCCCAAATGTACAGCATTCATCTCTGCAACCCAACCCTGTTCTATCAACTGGGACCATGGATTAGGTGGGTGGAATTGCCCTACACTAAAACCATGGCCCTGCCTCCAACTCCAATCTCTCCATGATGCAGCAGTTTGCAGCATTTTGGACAGCGAAGAAGTAATGCCACAAAGTCATGTGAGTGTTAAAGTAAAGCAATCCTTTTGTAGGCATTGCCACCAACAATAAGATCCTAGAAAGGGATTCCAGTACCAAAATCCTTGTTGTGATGTGATCCTTAGGGGTCCTGTTACACTAGCAATCCCATGGCTAGCAAGAATTTACCAAAACATAATCACTAGAAAATGTAGGAAGAACACGTACCTCGCTTTGCATGTTTTACTCCTTTATGAAGATCACTGATGTGACATAGCCTCTAACCTAACACAGTTTAAAAAAAAAATGAACCCTCCCTCATCAAACTGTCAGGCAGACATCAAATACAGACCAGTCAGCATTCCAACAGCCAAGGCACACCCAGAGCCAGAAAATATTACCATGATGCAATGTAACGGTAGCCTTTGGGAAAGTCATACGTGTGCTCGTCCTGACCATAGAGAATATTTTGTGTCAAGGGAGAATGTCAAGACCTTAAGACAAAGACTGCAGATATTCAGCTTTTATTGGCTTGTAGCTGCTGCAAGAGCTGCCAAATCCCCCTACAGCATGCGCCTTTACTGTAACTAATAATATAGTACTATACAATATGACACACTGATTTACTAAACCCTGGGTGTATTGAGAGCTCAATCATCCTTTGTCAGATCGTACTATGCCGAGATGCACTCATCACTAGTTCCTTGTTCAGTAAAATATTGGCCACTAGGGTAACTACATATTTTGCATCAGCTACATTTACACTCTACAAGACTCAATATTTATTTTCATCCCATCTCTGGCTTTTTCCATACCAGACACTATTTTAAATAAACACAAATTGAAAGAACAGTTGTGAGTAGATGTTACTTAAAATAGTCAATGGACCACACAAGCTGGATCATCTCCCAACCATGGCTGAGTCCAAGCAGGCCTTCATAGTCCTAGAACTCAGCATTGTAGGCTCTGAGCCAAGCCTGAAAACGGTTATTGTCTACATACTGAAAGATAAATAGAGTGACTTTTCACATCTGCAAAATGATTGAGTGCACAAGAAAAAGAAGAGATTTTTTCATCCCTAACTATTTAAGCTTCATGATAAAAATAGGCTGTCTCTTTTTCTTATTTTACCATTCAGATTGTATTATAGGACAGCTAGATGTAAAAGTTATAAAAACTTTGGGCTTGATTTATTAAACCTCTCCAGGGTAAGAGAGGATACAATTTTACCAGTGAAGCTGGATTATCCAGCAAACCTGGAATGGATTTCTTCAAAGCTATTTGCTAGCAAATGTTTTAAATCCTGGACCAGATCTATTCCAGGTTTGCTGGATTACCCAGCTTCACTGATGAAAGTGTATCCTCTACAGCCTTGGAGATCTTTAATACATCAGGGCCATTTTCAGAAGCTCTAATGATTCCCTGTGCCTATTGCATTAAAAGGGTACCGTGGATCTACCCTTGCATGCTTTATTTTAAATAGACAATGATGATATTGGTCATGTGGTTTTGGAAGGTATCCTTTAAGGGGTGCCAGATACAAGGATCTGCCCTATTACTAGAAATCACAGCTTTGGTCACGTGATCCTCCCCATTGTAGGGAACCCAGTGTACAATCTTTGTTTAGGCATGGTAAGAATTTCAGTGTTTAAAGTATCTTTTTAGCTTTTTTCAAGTATTGCACAGGTCCACTAAACATTAGGTTAGCATTATCACTTTTTATTGGTATTTAGCAGAAAACTTCTTCTTTCTTGCCATAAAAAACTGCTTCCTCATGTGGCCTAAACCACAAGTATCTCATATTAAATGGTATGCAGTCAAGAGCACTATTGTGTTTCTTGCCATTAGAACCTGCAGAAATTCAGTATGACAGAGCAACCAGTAAGCACTGCCAGTAACCCTAAAATTCTCATTTGCAGTCACCAGTATTCTTGCTCTTAGCCCACCTCATATTGAAGATATAAATAACTAGCATTTGTGAGATGAATGCCATTTATTCCACGCACTGTGCCCACATCTACCTGTATTTATAAATAAACCCCATTCTAAATGATTGTATGATAGCACAATAATCATATTCCGAGATGCACAGATGACCACTAGACAGAGCGGTTACAAATCTGTATGTCCAATAAGATAATTAAAATATAGAAAAAAAAGAAAGAATGTACATTCAACTCATCAGTTTTAAAATAATATTTAGTCCTATGTAATATATAGTGGGCTGCATCCATACTTGGCTTCTTATGTGTCTAGGATACTCCAACAGTGAAATCCAAAAGGGAAAGTTTAAGGTGTGCAGACATGGGAACTCAGCACACATATTTCACAAAGTAATTGAAAAATATAGGAAATATCTCCATCTATGCAATATATGCAGTATGGTGATCTGGATCTATGTACAGCATCCTGCCACCCCCTCCCAGCAACTGTGATCTGTCTGCGATTTATAGATTGTAAGCTCTTTCGGTCAGGGTTCTCTTCTGTGTCATTGTTTGTATCTATCTGTCATTTGCAACCCCTATTTAATGTGCAGTCCTGCGTAATATGTTGGCACTATATACATACAGTTTAATAATAATAAGGGAGAAGCATAACTATAGCTTAACACAATACCATATGTAATGGGAATGATGAATGAAATGATGTAATGTCATTACAATGTTGATGAGAGATAAGAAGAGACCAGGGAAGACAAAATAAAAGCAGATTATTAATATTACTAATAATATTAATATTATTATGCAGTATTTATATGGCGCAAACATATTACGCAGCTCTGTACATTGAATAGGGGTTGCAAATGACAGATGAATACAAACAATGACACAGGAGAGGAGAGGACCCTGCCCCGAAGAGCTTACAATCTAGGAGGAGGGGGAATTAACACACAATAGAAGGGAGATATATAGTGGGGAGAAGTAGTGATAGTTTCAAAAGACAGAGAAAGATGGGTAGGCAATTTTGGAAAAAAAATAACACTACAACTTCAACACATTTCAAAAATAAAAATAAAAAAACACATAATTTACTTTTTAGCAGTATGATTACATGTGAAGAATAAATCACCTGGTTTCAGTAGGTTTAATGTTAAATAATAATTAAATTGTGTACCTTCTGAAATTGACCTATGGTTTCCTTCCAGACTTCTTTCCCATCACTGAACTCCAAACTTTTCTAACTTGAGTTAGAACTTATCATTTTGGCATTAATTCCTAAAGCTGAAAAATGGGATTGTATTGGTCAAGTGACCTTTTACAAAGCGCAGCTTCCTCAAAGTTCTAATTTATAGAACTGCAACGTGAGTTGGAAGGCATTAATGGTATAGGGAAATGTACTTGTGAAGTCCTCATCTCCCTGCAGACGGGCCCGCCTCTCTCTCTCTGTTCCTGGAGAAGGAGTGAAATTGGAACATCCATCACTCTGAGACTAGTCAGCAGTTATTGGGATTAGCTCACTGTTTGTAAAAGAGGAACTTTATGGCTTATCGTCAGAGTGCTAACAGTAGATAGGACCTGTTCTTTGTTCACAGCTAACTTTATTCCTGGGCCTGTGAGGAGCACAGAGACATCACATTTGATGCTTCATGTAAACAGAACCTTGTGTGAACCTGCAGCATTGCTTTATATGGCAAACTTTACCTTCTGTCCTGTCAGCAGGAGAATGTGCTATTTGTTTTTTAGTTCCAAAATACCAACTATTGAAGATAGAGGGATTTACACAGCATTCTTGCCAGGCTGGAAAGACAGAATGAATTATCATAGTTTTTCAAAACTTTGTTTAGGTAACTTAGTAACCAAATAAAGAAAAAGGAAATAAAATCTAAATAAAGGAATATTATTAGTAAGCATTGCACAACTCAGTGTACATGGCCTGAACAAAAAGAAGTCACTAAGTTTGTAGGGGAAATGTTATGATTTGGGGTGCATGTGGGGGCAGTGCTATGATTAGGGGTGCCTGTGGGGGCAGTGTTGAGATCTGGGGTGCCTGTGGGGGCAGTGTATGATCTGGGGTGTCTATGGGGGCAGTGTTATGATCTGGGGTTCCTGTGGGGGCAGTGGTATGATCTGGGGTTCTTGTAGGGGCAGTGTTATGATCCAGGATGCCTGTGGGGGCAGTGCTATGATTTGGGGGTGCCTGTGGGGGCAGTGTTATGATTTGGGGCGCCTGTGGGGGCAGTGTTATGATCTGGGGTGCTGTGGGGGCAGTGGTATGATCTGGGGTTCCTGTAGGCGCAGTGGTATGATCCAGGATGCCTGTGGAGGCAGTGTTATGATCTGGGGTGCCTGTGGGGGCAGTGTTATGATCTGGGGTGCCTGTGGGGGCAGTGTTATGATCTGGGGTGCCTGTGGGGGCAGTGTTATGATATGGGGTGCCTGTGTTGGCCGTGATTAGACCTGGGGTGCCCGTGGGGGCAATTATATGTTCTGGGGTGTCTGTGGGGGCAGTGACATGTTCTGGGGTTCCTGTGGGGGCAATAATATGTTGTGCAGTACCTGTTATGGTAGTGTTATAATCTGGGCTGCCTGTGGAAGCAGTGTTATGATCTGGGGCGCCTGTGTGGGCAGTGATAAGACCTGGGGTGCCAGTGGGGGCAATTATATGTTCTGGAGTTCCTGTGGGGGCAATGATATGTTCTGGGGTACCTGTTATTCTAATGGTATGATCTGGGGTGTCTGTGGGGGCATTGACATGTTCTGGGGTTCCTGTGGGGGCAATAATGTTCTGCGTTACCTGTTATGGTGGGGCACTGTTATGATCTGGGGTTGCTTCAGTTGACCAGGTTAAGGTTTGGCAACAATAAGTGACCAAAAAATTGGATCAGTTGACAACCTGAAAACTCTGAATGACCAGTTTTTTCCATCAATGGATTTTTTTCTTCCCTGATATCACAGGCATATTCCAAATTGACAATACCAGGATTCATGGGGCTCAAATTGTGAACAAGTAGTTCATGGGGCATGAGACATAATTTTCACGCATGGATTGGCCCCCACACACCCTAGCCTCACTGAGAATCTTTGTGCTGAAGACGACTTTACACAGTGGTCCAACTTTTCCATCATCAATAGATCTTGATGAAAAAATAATGTAACTCTGGATGGAAATAATTACCGTGACATTGCATAGGCTTATTGAAATGATACCGCAATAAATGCTTGCTGTAATCAAAGCTAAAGGAAGTCCAAGGAAATATTAGATTGTGTGACTATTTCTTGGCCAGGCAGTGTATAATCCCATCATCTTGTGGGTGTCAGGATCAATGAACTCTGGTGGGAGTTATCTATCCCATGCCAGGCAATCAAGATGTTGAATGTGCCAAATTCATAAGACGTTAGTGGCACTGAAGCAATGAAGGCCATTGCAGCTGTCCCTGCATTTAAAGGTAATCTTGAGCAGGCAACTCAAAATGTCCAAATACATGGCACAGACTTCACTAAAAAGCAAAATACTGGGTTCGCTTTGTAGCCTATATGCCACAACATTTTTTGGTGTCTAGTTTTTATTGCTCTTTGTAGCCATGTTGGCAGATAATACTTCACATTCTGTCAGGTCGCTGTAAATATAGCTGCTGCCATGTGTGCTTAATTGCATACTATACATATGTATAACCCAGAAAATGAACCAGAACACAGATCCCATATCAATATTATACTTTGCACATCTCATACATACTCCCTATTCTCTAGATAAACATTTGCTGGCATGTAACTCTGGTCTATTTTAACTGGCTGTGAAATCTCATCCATTGACTTTCATGGATTGTGAAATAATTCAATGAGCAGTCCACACTGTGCCTGTAACTACATTTAGCTACATTCAGAAATCCAATCTCTTGTTGATGGCAGTGGATTCAAGTATCTGATTAAGAAGAAACCAACGTGTGTATTTGTTTCTATTACAGGAGCCACGCATTGGAGATGGCATAATGGGCAGAGACGTCCAGGAGGATAAAAATAACATGGAAATAGCAAGAGGAAGTTCATTGCTCCACCTCCTGATATTATTCCATATATGCCAGTCGGATATTGAAGTAGAACTGGATGTCAGATGCAAAAATTACACCATTGGCAGTCAGAAAGTCAAAAACATAATGAGTTGGTCCACTTAAAAACCATTGCATCTAGTGGTTGGTAGTGGGCTGCATCGCCCACAGTAAATTTGTACCTCTTGCAGAATCCAACAGTTCATCATCTATTGTGATCCCCCTCCCCATATTTATCTCAATTATGATTGTAATAGATTCACCAATTGGGTGGAACTGGGAAAAAGTGGAGATGTGACAGCTAGACTACCTACACATAAATTTGCAGATTTTTACACCAAAACCGACCATAACGGTACCCATAATGGCACTAGTGCCCATTAAAGGGTTAGTCCACTCAGCACATGTTTTAAATGGATGTGTTGAATTTCCTGATAGTTTCCTAAATTTCCCATAGACTCCCATAAAATGATATTTCATCATCAAAGCTCCCAGCTTCACCTACTACCGTATGAGAGGGTTTTGCCCGTATTATTGCAATTTTTAACTACATATAATATTGAATAAAAAACTAGATCAGTTTCAATAAGAAAAGGAAAGAACAAAGTCAAGAAGGAAAATAGCAAAGGAAGAAGAAAGCACGGAAGAAAAGAAGGGAAGGAAGAAATGCAAAGATAGAAAAGAGGGAGGGAAGGAAGAAAGGAATTTTTAATATTATGTTATTGGACATTATAAAAATAGAAGGAAGAAAAGAAGAAAGAGAGTAAGGAAGGGAATGATCGAACTTTATGAATATTTTATTGCACATTGCAAATAGAAGGGAGAATCGGTATTGTTAATATTTTTTTGTAGATTAGGGAGGAAAGGAAGAAATTTTCATTATTTTTTGTACTTTGTATTTATTGTACTTAAGGAGGGAAGGAAAGTATTTTTATTGTTTTATTGTACATTGGGAAGGACATTTTTATTATGGGGAGAAAGTAAGGAAAGAAATAAATTCTACCAATGCAAAAAAAAATGGTGACAAAGCTTAGAAAACCCTGTGATTCCTATACTTTTTTTTCTTCATATTGAAGGAAACAAGAAGATGATATATGATCTTAACTGCACAGTGATCTATTGCACTGTGTGAGGATTCACATAGAGATCTTATTAATAGACCAGAATGTTACTTATAAGGCTAAACACTATTATTGCCCCTTTGAGTATAAATTTACATTAGAGACATGTTTATCCTAAATTGTAATCTCTCAAGGAGAAATAAAAGTCCCATTATAACTCAGTTACCACCACCTAAATATAGCCAGGGTGACATTTCTGTGTTAGCAGCTAGCTGCTATAAATGATTTCAGCTTTGCAGCTAATAAAAATCAAGATCTATTGTCTTCATCTTGATAACAGTAAAGGGATGCTATTATCTAAATAATGAAAATATATGTTATATACACTGAAAAGAAATGACATTACCATGTCTGCATGTCTGATCCTACAATTATGTTATTTGCACATGCATTAAAGAATAATTGTAGCCATGTAGTCTCCTTGGCTGTTTTATGTACTATAAAGTGACCCAACTACCACTAATCATAGAATGATGTTGCAACCAAAACTCTAAACTCTGGATAGACATAGCATAGAAAGAATCTCCTTCCATCTGCCAAGACTACCATGACATTCAGACATGGATCTCACCTGACTATTAGAGCCAACCTGCGAATAGCCTAAGACCCATTGGGGCTGATTTATTAAAGCTTTCCAAGGCTGGAGAGGATACACTTTCATCAGTAATGTTGGGTGATCAAGCAAACCTGGAATGGATTTCTCATTTGTATTTGCTTGCAAATGTTTTGAATCCTGGACCAGATCCATTCCAGGTTTGCTGGATCACCCAGTTTCACTGATAAAAGTCTATCCTTTCCAGGCTTGGAGAGCTTTAATAAATCAGGCCCTTTCTCTCCGAAAGTTCATCTCCTAGGACTTCCCTAAAAAACAATCCCAATTCTCTCTTGTTGAATTGTAAAATGAACAACTCCAATGCCTAAAAACCACCAATAAATTTAGATTCCTATCTTTTTCTCATCCTATCGATTTGGATGTCAAAAGATGAAATTAGACAACTGGTCTCTCATTAACCACTGGAGGGCAATCCAAATAGACCATTTTTTGGAAATATTCTAAACCAGCATACCTATGGTTACATCTCTATACACATAGACATTCTCTTATCCCATTTAAAAAAGTATGTAAGGACCGTATACCCTTCAAAACGTATATCTTTCCTTTACAAGATCTATGTTATGCCTAACCAGATAAATGGAACTGAATTCTATATGCTAAAATAGTCAAAAATGAAAAGATTCTGAGAATAATTCCTCTAACTCGTGTCCCAGTGTTACATCTTCCTTATAATATTAAATCTAACCACAAGTCTCAGATTCATGCTGGAGGTGTCATGCCGTAAAAAGGAACCCTCTAACACATTGTTGATTCTGCTTATTGATTTGTTCTTTTTCAGAAGACGTCCATGAATTGGTCTTATATCTGACAGATGTTAAAATAGGTGATGGCCCCTCAGGGTTCGTCTTTGACCTGAATGATATTCCTCCAAATAACATACAAACCTTTTCTCACTATTTACGTGTTAAATGCAGCTAAGATTTGTAATCAACTCCCTCTCATAATTTGGAAAATTAACAACTCAAATGCCTAAAAACTACCAACAAATTTAATTACCTATCTTTTTGTCACCCTATCTCTCCCGTATTGTGTGATACTTCCCCCACCTCCTAGATTGTAAGTTATTCTGGGCAGGGTCCTCTCCTCCTCCTGTGTCACTGTCTATATCTGTCTGTCATTTGCAACCCCTATTTAATATACAGCGCTGCATTATATGTTGGCGCTTTTTAAATCCTCTTTAATAACAATAAAATAATAATAACTCCCCTGGAAGCAGTATAACCTGCCTTCCATGTCCCTCTGGTATTCGTGAAATCATGAAAATGGAAGACCACAGATCTTTAGTGAAAAAAATCCAATTCACCTGTTTTCCATTGATCTGTTACATCTACTCAATGATCTTTATTACACTGATGTCTCCACCATTGGACAAAACTAAACTATTCCTATAAAGACCCCAATAGAACTTTTCAGTGTCACGTAAGTGTTTCATAAGTCTCGGCTAACTAGCTTATTAGTTCACACATATTTATATTTGTTTATGTATCTAAAGTCAATTTTTAACACAAACACTCTTATATACCGCATACAGGCAGACATGCAAATATGTGTTACCTTTTGTATTATCCATATTTTGTATCCTCCATAAGCCATTTAGCAGAATCCATTCCATTACCTTTGTTAAGTGTTAGCAGGAGGTGATAAAGGCGGTTCTCTGTCTACTCTACTTTAATTCTTCATAAGGACTCCTTCCCCTGCTCATTTATCAGCCAGTTGTTGTATTACTAAATGCAGCTGTCAATCAAATGAGAAAGGAGAACACAGGGTGGGGCAGGGAGGAACGAGAGCTCCGTCCCTAATGCAAATATAGGGACATAATGACTTACGAAGAAAGTATGGAAAGCCTATGAGCTCTGAGCTGTGGCACCAGCAGAGATCAAACCAATGAATATTACTATTATTATTATTATTATTATTATTATTAATAAACAGGTTTTTTATAGCGCCAACATATTACGCTGAACATTAAATAGATCATAGAGAATCCCAGGTCATGCTGATACACCTGAACTGAAGCTGGAAAATATATTGACAAAGCAACATAAACACGAGTTATACAAGTATGCATGTAGGCATTATTTTATTTCGCAATTTAAAAAATTGTTTTGATTTAACATTCAATTAGTCGTTCTTTCTACTCCAGCAGGTAAATGCACGGTGTTAGTAAATCACCCTGTCAGTTTCCATATGAAACCAGCTGTAATTAGTAAGTCAGGTGCCTCATCTCCAGACACTTTTTAGCTAAGCATGGCTGTTTTCCCACAGCCGTACAATTTTCGGCTCCACACACATATAAGAGCTTGCCATCCTGAACAAGTATTTAACCCTGTTCTGTTTAGGAGATGAAAGCTTTTGAAATTATTCATCTTGTTTTCTACTCTCCAACCGTGTCCGCCACAGCAGGGGGGAGCAGGAAGTGGTGATGCCGCGCTGTGCCAGTCAGCCTACTGATCCCTGGGGTGAAAAGATGGAATCAGCAGATTAATCGCTGTACTTGACTGTTTATTGCATTTATTTGAGGATCTGTCCCGCTGAGGATCTGAGTACTCTAATAGCTGGCGACAAGCTAAGAGGTCCTGTCTGGGTGATTGATGGCGCTCTCTCACCTGGGCTTGACACCTGGCAGTAAATTATGACTAGGAGGGTCTGCCCGCAACCGACAACAGGATAATTACCCAGATATAATATACTGCTCAGCAAGGGCATTGATTTTCCTGTAACCTCAGAGGCCTCTATAAAGTTAGTGCCAAGACTCAACAAGAGAAACCGCTTAAGACACTTTACAGGGCTATCCAGGTCATAATACGGCTTTCTTTTCCGCTGCTTGCATTGCTAAAAGCTCAGCACACAGCATAAACAATCACTAAGGGGCTTACATCCAACAATGCTGATCTATGTAAGCCAGAATTTACTGATATTTTTTCAGCAAATAAAGCACCAACAAGAAAAAAAGTGAATGTAAAGTCAGGTATTAAAAATAATGGCAAAATAGGGCACAAAAAAGTATATATAAGAAAAGCAACTAGTAGATAACATGCAAAGACTGAAACAAAAACTATAATGATTAAAAAAGTTCAAAATTAAAGCAGAACTAAAGTTACAATTTAAGAACTTGCAAATAGCCAGGGCTTTATTACAGAAAGGCGATGTCCCTTCTTAGCAATCGTAGTGATCGTAGCACATCCTGGATTTCCCGCCGGGACTCTATCAACTCTCGTGCACCTGTGCGGGAGGTATATCATCCCAGCCCGGCCAATCAAGATGGTTGAAGAGCTCAACAAGGAAGAGAAGGAAGAAGAAGGCAGTGTCCTCAGTTTAACTGACACTAATAATATTTTTGGCTATCATTAAAATTCTTCCCATTGACCATTCGCCCTACTGATCGCAATACTTTTGACTGTGGACATAGTAATTATAGAAGGAGTTCCCTAAACCTGAAAGTTATTTTAGGAGTTCCTTGATGTTAAAAAAGGTTAAGAACCACTGATTTAGAGGTTTGATAATGGGTCTTGTGATGTATAACACTTGGTGACTAAATAGTACACTTTTAAAGCTCTATACTTCAGATAAAAAAGACAACTCTGAACACAAGGGAGACAGGTAGATTTGGTTTCAGAGGAGGGTCAGTCCCTCCAAAGAAGGAGATTTTAGAACAAAAGGTGAATTATTTTAGTGCACCTAGGACAGCTGTGAAAAACCAGTTTATCTTCATTTTTTCAGAACAGAATGGAAAGTGAAACATGTGTAAGTGGCAATATTCTATAGGCTCCCTGTAGACATCAGTGTGTACAGGGCTTTAGGCTGGCTAAAGACAAGACATCTTTTTGTTCAAACCTACAAAGGTTTGGCAAATATTCTTTGGTATTGTTTATTGTGATATCATTTTTCATTTACAACTGTACGCTGAAAATCATTTCACATATTTTTGGAAAATAAAGATGCTCATCTAGTCCATTGATTGGTTTCTGAACTTTGTTTTTAAAGTTCTCAATCTCTTGTTTTATATTGAATCTTGGATTGAATTGAATCTGGATTGGATGAAAAACCTCAATGTTTTGTGTGCAACCATCATTTTACGTCTTACCTGACTATTGGAGTCTATCCAGCCTTGATCTATTTTTTTAACATACATTTTTGTTGCTAAATGTAGACTTTTACTCAACAGTAACTTCAGTTTAATAACTAAATTACACATTTATAACCCCTTTAGGGCTCAGTTACATGGGCGGTAATTGGCTCCAGATTACATTTAAATTCTTGCTCCTGTTTCCAGTTGGATAATGAAACCTTGGTGGTATGGCCCAATCCCAAACTCATGTGCACTTTTACAATGACTCCACACAAATAATTTTTATTATAATATTCATAATGTGTAACAGTTTTATCCCACAGGGACACCATACTGGCACATTGATCCTACAAAAACGAAGATCTTTTTCACTTGTCCTTCTCTACACAAAAAAAAAATGAAACCAGCTCCACAGCTTGTTAGGTTTTCAATCTTAGCAATGCTTGACTAATCTCTTTAAATTCAGTCTTGGCCGATGTGATTGAAAGAAAGAAATGGCTTCATAAGCATAATATGCAGGAGAAGAAGAGAAAAGCCAATTAGTGGCAATTTGTACGATTGTATCCTGTGTCTTCTCCCCATGTAATGATAGAAGTCATTTTGTATTATTCTCTGCTGACCCGTGTTAATCCTCACCATCTACTTACAGCTTTTATGTAAATAGTAAACATCTGCTGTAAAGTGAAACAGCAAAGTGGAAATAGCCAGAAGGAAAGTAGATTTCCACTGCCACAATGAATCGTATTCTGCCTTCACAGATGTTTTCCTTGGTGCATGAAGCTCCCTGGCATTACAGATGAAAACTGTCAAGTCTCAGAACGAGTACAACAGACAAAATACAGGCGCCTAGCCCTGTCCTCGACAGATTTCTGACAGTCTCGTACCATGGCTACAATCTTTGATATGTCTCAGTGTCATCTATACTGTTATTGACAATTTAGCTCTTTTACTCCCATAGGCAATAAAGCACAGACTGAATATATGACAGGGCCAAACATATGCATGACCATTACATGTATTACCTTTATGGCTTAAATATGGCTCCACATTTTTGAGTTGAGAGGTTTCTAGAGAAAACTACAAGTTGCCATGCTACAACATACAAATACATTTCAGACAATAGTGCACTTCCAGCTCTGTGGAACAGGTGGAAAATAAATTGTGCAATTGATATGTAACCACCACCAAGCCCTAATATGACTTTGCAGAAGCCGTTGAATCCCTTCCCATTGATTGTTGTGTAGGAACAGCCCCTTAAGAATTCATAGAAGAATCTGAACAAGAGTTTTTTCACGCATATATGGATTGTAAGCAGGAGTGAATATTGTGGAAGAGGCTGCACAGTTGGCTCAGTGGAGCAGCATGGTTGGCATAGAGTGAACTCTTCCCTTTGCAGTGCTGGGTTCCGGGTTCAAATCTCCACCAGGATGCTATCTGTGATTACATAAGTTTGTATGTTTTCTCTGTGTTTGCTCTGGGCACTCCCACATCCAATAAACATACAATTAGCTAAATTATCCTTAAGCTGCATACGCACGTGCAGTTATTATCTTTCATGATCCTTTCCATTGACTAAGGACTGCACAGTTCTGCTCTATGGAGAGATGGAGTGGCACCCCGCTGTGTGCTCTCCCCCTTCCCTTGCATTAGGGTCGTTCATCGTCCATTGTTCGTGGACCTGCCGGGACCGACGTTCGGACGATGGATACCAGGCGCTGTACACACGCTACATTCTTGATCGATATCGACCTTGAACCATTGGAACCATTGAATTTTAAGAGAGACTTTAGATTGTGATCCCCTTTGGGGGACAGTTAATGAAATGACTTTGAACTTTTTAAAGCACTGTGTAACATGCCGGTGATATAAAAAAACAAGTTAATAAATAAATAAACTAGTTTTGTAGCCTAAGTGATATAATTAAATGGCCTAAGTTAACCTTAACCTAACCTTAAAAAAATACGAACTGTAGGAATGGGTTATGTCCTTCCTCAGGCTTGGATCCTCTCAAAATCTTCTCAAAAGCTTGAATTACTTTGTTATCCTAGTCTAAAAAACAAAAAGTCACCAGAAGATAAAGCTGATTGACAAAAGAAACATGCAACTTGTTTGTCAAAAAATAAATCCCTGGCTCCTGGTGGCTTCTTGTTTTAGCTCTTCACTGCACAGTGGGGTGGTGGCAGGGGCTGGCATTTCCAAGAGTTCCATCATCAATGGTCATACTATGGCTGAATAAGATCTTGTAGTGCTGGAGTAGACGTGGAGAAGATGGTGGCTTGCTAGACAAGATCCTGGACTTGTCCTGACTGCATGCCGCCTGCACACAAGTAAGCCTGTGCCATATTCGGCAAGTATGCTGGGCATACTTGGTGATTATGGCAGAAGCTCACCACCCACCGATACAGTTTCCACTTCAAGTAAGCCAATAAACAATATCACTTAAACTGCAAACCTTATGTATTATTCAATGCCTAATACTGTACAAGTCTTTATTACGGCATATAATAAATTTAGAAAACCAGGCATAATCTGTCTGGGAAAATATTGTGCTTAGGAACCATATATGTATAAACAAACGTTTGTTGCTTGAACATGTTAATGCTTATGTATAAGGGAGGATGTTTTTCATATCAGCACAGCAGGGTAGCATAACAATGATCAACTAAAACATTCCAAGACAACCAATCTTTCCCTAAATGTGTTTGTCCAGGTGGTGTCTAAAAAAGTCCCACTCTGCCCATGGACACGCAGTAATTTCTCCCATGGCCGGCCAGATCAGTCAGCAATAAATCTCCATCTGTGGGCAGTTTTATTGTCAGTTTATTTAACACTAACTTGTTACTATGGGATAATTAGCTTACTCTTTAAAGAAACAACTAAAAGCTTTTCTCAGGGAGACTTGTCATTGTCTAGTTTAGCCACCCACTAAAATCTCATGCAGTAAATGGGCCATCTACCTACAAATTAGCCTGTGCAGGCGGTCTGGATGCCTGGTGGTGATCTTCTTAAAGTTGGTATCTCTTCTTAATGGTGCTTATGCTGTGCATGCTACTTGTTAAAGCAGGGCAGTCAACCCAGGGCCTCCAATAACTCTCCTGCTGAGACACCAAATTGAGCATCGCTGTAATTACCAATAAATTCCCATACAAGTGCAAGCAGGGCTGTTTTTGGTAAACATACCTTTAGACAAATAGTTGAGAGATAACTCTATATTTCAGGAGGTAAACGAATGGCTGCAGCTGTATTATAAACCAATGCTACCTTAAAGCTCTATGATCTATGGCAATATACACAATATTGTGTGTGTGTGTGGGGGGGGGGGGCTGTTATATATTGTTTTATATGTATTGTATTATTCAGGAATAAAAAGTGCTTAAGTCTAGGTCAGTAATAAATCTGTTTGTAACATGCTTGACGCATCTTCTAAATTGTTTACTGGGCTCAATAGCTCAAATTCACATTTAAAAGGTTGAAAAGTAAGGTTGCTGGGGAAAGAGAGGTTGTGTAAGTCAAGACAAAGTAAAGAAGGAAATGCAGTACATTAGTATTATTAATATTCATAAACTGTATTTATATAGCGCCAAACATATTATGCAGTAATAGGGGATACAAATACCAGATACAAACAATAACACAAGAGGAGGAGAGGGCCCTGCCCGAAAGAGCTATTTGCAATATATACACATTTCCCCTTAGTTTTATGTTTTAAGACACCACGAGTAAAGAAGAATAGCTGTTTATCTTCTGAAATACTCAAGTCCTTTTTTTGCAGCCAACACACGGCTGTGGACTTTTAGTGGTGTTTGCCTTGCCAAGTTTTCTGCCTATGAAAGCATCAGGTCATCTATTCTTCAGCAGAGGCCGTTCCCACCAACGTGTTGCAAGCCCTGCATGCTGCATTTTGGTGCATTCACCTGCAGTTTGCAAAAACACATGGGAACACCTGTCAGCACCATGCTAGAAAACAGAAGAATACAAGAAGTACAAGTTTGTGTTAAGTATAAAAGATTGTCTATGATTTACTACTAATAAAGTAAATGGCATGACGATGGACTTTGTAAAGTGCTGCATAATATGTGAGCGATACATAAATACAATAATAATAATATTAATATGTAACACGCTCCTCCACCATGCTGTTGTAAATGTATAATCTATATAAATGTACCTATAAATGCCAGGGCATTCTGTAATCTTTATAGGGCAGCACTTCTCTCAAGGTCACAGAGACAAAGGGCACTTCTGACCCACATTTCACCCAAAATATTTATTCCTGCAGCCTCTCCCAATGAAATAATGACGTATCAGATATCTTCCTGTTTGACATACAAACAATGGCAGCCCATTGACATGTTTGCCTCCCTGAGAAAAACAAATAATTTGAAAGTTTAACAGAATAAAATATTTATTAAAAAAAACTTTTTCAGAAAATCTTGTGTAGACTTAAACATGTTTCAAAGACCACATTGCTCTAGGATGAGGAAAACATTAGGCAGAACCATGGAAGTTGTATAACATATAGCCAACCCTTCAACCCCTCTGGATTCCATTAATGACCAATGTCATCAGCTTCAAAACCAATCAAATGGTAAAGACTTTTCATGTAGTCCAAAAATCCTGCATAGCAAGAACAATATTTAAACAATAAGCAGGCACAACAAATTTGGCTTTAGCATGGTCTCAGCTATGAACATTATCCATAATAATAGATTAAATAAAAACCCAAACTGTCCAAGAAACTAAACTTGGTATGATCAACTTGGAAATGGTATGAATTCACCTTGTCTGTTTCTTGCCACTGGTATACAAAAGCTTTCAAAAGTGAAATCATGAACCAAGTGACAAGAATATGGATACGTTGGAAAAGAATAAATAGAAAGAAATTGTAGTCCACCTTGTTGTCTTTCTTACATCTAACCAATAGTAGCCTAGATCAAGCAGTCATCACCCAACAAAAGTCATATCCAATGTTCCTTGCATGGACTTTTTAGGTGTTCCTTGCCTTTATATATCAGGTGGATTAGGTGTTTGGTACACATAAGTATATAATTGTAGAAACATTTAGCAGTTTGGTAAAAGGATCTTAGACATACACTGAATAATACAGTAGGTTGAGTCCAGCTGGTATTTATGATGGTATTGAAGAATTTCCAAGTCATCACATTTTTGACATCCCATTTTGTTTGCTAATCTCTTGGTTATCTATACATCTGTAGACATGGAGATAAGTATATGTTTAAATCTCCAGTAATAAATTGGCCATGTGGCCAATCAATTGGTCAAATGCTTATTGAGCTGCAGCGATACCATGTAGGCATGGGAATATATAGGATACATCAGTGCTATATTATATATAGTAGTTTGAATTACCCTGTGGTTGCTTTAAAAATGAAAAGAAAAAAAATAAGAGCGCATAAATCCAACCACGGCCCCCCGCAGACACCCTTCTCCCACTGCTGCAACTCCTTAGGGCTAGGTGTAGCTGAGAGAACACAGCAGGCAAGGAATCTAATACACCCAGAAGGGTGGATGTTAAAAATTCTAACTCTAGCTCTGCAGGAAAATAAAGAATGAAGTTAACCTATATCTTATCTTTTTATTTTCACAGTCTTTATCTCATTATGCATGTGAATCAGAACCTAATTTGTGTGTATGTACACATTTAGCTACACAGCAAGGCGAGCAAATGCTTTGTTTGAAACTACTGATAGCAGTGGTCGCCAATTTTTTGGTTGTCACGGACCATTAAATTTATGGAACCCACATGCGTGGGGAGCAGTGTGTCACTCAAAGGGGAAAAAGCTTCCCCCAGAGTGACGTCATTGATACGGGGGACATAGTACACAGCTCTGGCCGGTGCGCCCACCCCGCGGGGTCCTTCTCCTGGCCCCCCGGGGGGCACACCGGCCAGAGCCACGGACCACCAAAATTTTCTCGTGGACCACCAGACCGCTGTTCTAGAGTAGCCATTCTTAACCAGAGTCCTATCTTACCCTAGGGTATGACCAGAGGCTGATGGTGGTTCCTTAAACTGTGGCTGATTGACCTCCCATTTGGGGCATAGTTTTTGGGCCAACCCCACATAGTAGTGTAAACTTTATGACTCCCAATTAATTTTTAGTTGTGTACAAAAGTGTCCAGCACTATTAAGTGGACATTCTTTCCACTGGACACCAATTTAAGAAGAGTTTTCCCACTGACCCCCAAAAAATCATTCAGCAGGGGTTCCTTGAAGCCTGAAAATTATTTTATGCATTCCTCAGTGGACAAAAAGGTTGAGAAAGCCTGGTCTGGAATGTTGAAGGTACTCTTCCCTCTCTCCATTTTGCTTTTCCAATGGTAATGCTAATGGTAAGTATCATAACTGTACCTTCCAATGCTAAATTTGTTTCAACTTTCTAAAGCAACCCCAAGCAAATTTTAACCAATAACAATCTTGTTCTAATAGTTTTCCCTGGCTTTACCATGTAAATAAAAATATTGATTATTTTCAATGTTTATAGTGTAATGTTGTCCAAAGCAACCATTTAAATATTTGGTATGCATTGTTTACCCTACTTTTAAACCCTTATTATTTTTGGTTGTTACGGCCATTTCATTCATTTAATTAGGTATAAGCGTGTAATGAGTGTCTAAGTGATTTGTTGTTTTTAGTATCAGTAACTTTTTGAATCATGATGAAGATTGGGGCATCCACTTAAAGCATGGCGTGTCATTACAAGTCAATAGCTTTTTCTTTTATTTGGGCGATTATAGAGGGGTGACCATGGTTTTAGCATGGCGTCTCTCTCTTTCAAAGTTTACGTGCTAGGAGTTATCCCTCCTTCTCACCCTGGAAAGCAGGGAGCCAAAAACTCAACCTCCAGTAAAGAATCATAGATATTTGTAAGGTAAGAAATTCTTGAGAAATGGACTTTACACACTTGACCAAATAAAATACAAACTGTGAATGACATCGGCGTTCAGCAAGCTGCTTCCTATATTGTTACCAAGCACTTATGATCACTTAGTCGGCAGTAAATGTCAAATGTCTCCTTTGTCTCTTTGTTAGCTAGAAAGAAGTGATTTAAACAAAGTTTTAAAGTTCAGTATAATAAAACACCTCTTTAACTTTACTACTGTGTTTTCTGGGGGGAAAAGACACGGTCATATCATTTTTACCATTCACAGCTAATGCCTTCACAAAGTATATGAGGGCTTGATGGAAGGAAGGGGGCCACATGTCCCAGGGCCTCTTGTTTTGACCAACAAAACCTTGGATAGCTTGGGCAATATGGTTCCCATTTCAAAAATTGGATTGGTGTTGAAATTGTGATCCATTGGTCTTCCCTTAAAACAGACAAAATAAAATGCTTGCTAAAACTTTAGTCTGACTCTCTGTTTTGGTTTTACTTCGTTATTGGGGATTTGACTGGTAGCTGGCAGGCAAAGGAACCAGGTCAAAGAATGTAAAAGATCTACTAATACTTGTTGGGCATGGGGTTTCAATAAATGTAACATTTGCCAATATTTTTCAATACTCTCAGTTTGATTTATCCAGGTCTGTGAAGGTTTACTTTAAAGAGGGCCTGTATTGTGTGTCCAAAAATAGAAAGATGAGAGCAAAAGACTAGTCGTCGGTATTGTCTGTTGGCTCCCTGAACCTGAATTTTTCCTCACTATGGACTTACCATTGACTTGCTTTTTTCTACACAGTATCACCATATGTAGATCACCATTTTAATAAAGAATCAGGGCTTTGTTTTGTCAAGTCAAAATGGACACCCTGATGACTGATGATTAATTATTGGGTGGTGAAATTCAAGATGAAGAAGGAGATGTAGAGGAAGCACAGGCTTATAAAGACGGGGATCCTTGAAATTAGGGGTGGCCATAACGTACAGTGGGCACCTGAGCAGAATTGACTTGAGGTCCCCTCGCCTAACTCTCTCGGGTCTTCTGTGGAGTTCCCTGTTGGCTTAGGAGGGCCCGGGCTCTCATGTAGCACCTCATTATAACTGTCCCTGCTTCCAGTGCAGGTGCTCAGATACATCTTTACTTTCAACAAGTAAAACACAGAATTTTTAGTAGTTACATCACCAAGTCTGATTCCTAATCTAGTAAAACCAGCAGTCAATGTACCAGTGTTTTAGATCTCACTCTGCAGATGTACAGTTATGACGCTCATGACACAGGAATGCCTAGAGGCGGAAGGCATGCTGCTATTTTTCTGGAGGATTTCAGGATAAACAGGACATTTTAAGTCGTAGGGACTTAGCACAATATATTTTTCTAGATGCTCCCTTAAGATTTATGAAGAAAGCTCCTTTAGAAGACAGCAAATATACTCAAATGCTGACTATTCCTGTAAGTGATCTTCTCTCTCTTCTTAACACTGGAAGCACTTTCTGATGTAGCAGCAACCAGGGCAAATCTACAAATCAGCCCATTTAATATGGCACAACAGACAATCAGAAAACTAATACAAAAACGCAAGCCAAAAAAATAATTTTTGTGAAACTTTGTATAAATATGGTACAATAATATACAAACCGTGAAACAGCGAATTGCACAAAATTCTGAATTTTGATACTATCCAATGATCACAAATTCTACTCATACAAAATGCTTCTACTATGACAGAACCCGGCTGCAATATCTCATTTCTCCACAGTGTCCCAGCGGATGCTGTCTTTGGAACCACAAACAAAGCGAACATAATTACTGTGATTGTGTGTTTTGTGAATTCTACAGCCATAATCTGTGTTATCTATTTACCGGCAAGACAATCGTCCAAAATGAAGCTCCCAGTTGGAGTAAATGCGGGGTGTACATTATAACCTCATCAGCTGTCCGGGGAATCATTAACCTTCAACAGCTCAACCCACATGCCATAATTATTCACTGCAAAGTCATTTCAGTTCTTTCACATGCACATGATTTCACTATCATGTGGATTTGTTAGTTAAAACAAAAACTCGCCAAATCATTATTTACTCAGGCAGATGAGCGAACATACTTTCAAAGTGGACACCTGTGAATAGAGGCCTGAATGACTAGATCATTAAGAATTAGGTAGGTAGAGCCAAGTGTAATAAAGTGGAACTCTAGGCACTGAGCCAGACAGACAGTTGATTCAAGAACATATGTTTCTGCTTTTTTTCCAGCCAAGGGACTTGTAATTTGGCGAGCTGTGCATGTAATATGTGCAAGAATTGCACTTGCTATTTACTACCATCAATAAAATAAATGGTAACTACAGCACATATCAGATGGTTGTGATATATACAGCAGGCGTGCTCCTTTTGACAGAGGGTACCAGCAAAAAGAATAGCACCCCTTATGTACATGGCATCCAATATGCACCCATCAAGAACACTCACATTCACACAATATTGCACACCTCTATTATGCGTTTCACAGCTTATGTCTGATAAATTACCAATCAGAAAGTCAATTCATTAAGTCTAGTACCAAATTGCCATTGGATTGGCTCTTATATACCAGCACTTACAACATTTAGCATACAAACATATTTTAAGCAAAAAAACATATTATTCTATGCTAGCCTATAGCTTTTATCGTGGTTTGACGCATTTCGCATGTCCATCTTCAATCATCAAGCCTTGGATAAAAGCTGCATAAGCTGATGAATGTATAAATTTAATAAATTCTGAGGATCCCTGAGTCTTTGACCATTTTGTGCTGAATTGTAAGTGTGCTGTGGCCTGGTAGGCTGGATCCAAGGTGTCCAGTTGGCTCCTTCACACTGGGCAGATTATTGTATTTTAAATTGCTGCTGGCCCAGTATTTGGGGATAGGGGTGTATTGTGTTTGGCTAACTTTTGGTTTTCTTATTTTTCTATAAAAGGCTTTTCTTAGGTTAAACAGCCTCACCACAGTTGTTCTCAGGCACAGTAGTCCTTCTGGCAAATGCCAGTGTTGTGAGGTTACTAGTCCGGGCTTGATCATAATTAAAAGTGTTTATAAAATAAACCATTAGGAAATGTGCAGAAGCCTATACCAAAGAATTAGCACTTAGTTACATCATCACAGCATTTTGAACTTTAGTAATAAGTAAGGTCAACAGTGTTTGATGCTGACCTCATTATCTGACCCCCACCCTTACCTACAAACCCAAGGCTAAAAACAATGGCTTATAGCGTGATGCTGATGTGATGGCATGTCAGGACGACATTTTATAGACTTCCTGTACTGCATTATAAAAGGTGTAACCTGATGACTGTAAGCTTATCACAATTAAACCATTCATATGTTTTCCATTCCAATTAATTAGTAATATTCATGTCACTGCTCAATTCATTACACCCAACAGAATACCTGTTCTACTTTACGTCAAGGTGGGGTCAGTAACAATATGAGTGTATATATTTAAATGAAACATAATATGAAACATTCTGATCTATAAGGAGATGACAGGAGTCAAGTTATATATAGAGTCATATGCAATTTAACAATGCAGACAATTGAATGCAGGAGTTGATTTTAAAAGTAACTTTTCATGAAAGTTGTCATTGAGCTTCTTCTTTGAAAATACTAGTTTCGTGATTGTTATGCTGCCTGGATTTTATAGAATAGTATGCATTGCATGTGCACTGCTGCAACAGTGGTCAATGGGGTTCAATATGTCAGAGCAAGCTGCAAGGTTGGGCACTTCAGTGTCGGTGGAGATACTTGGAATAGAATGGTCACTGTAGGCAGTTAAAACTAAATAAACAGACATTTCAAATGCATGCTTGCATGGTAAAAGTCTTAACAATCCAGTGATTTCACTAAAGAAGAAACCATGCTTTAACCATATGAAAGGAAAAGCTGA
This sequence comes from Pyxicephalus adspersus, assembly GCF_032062135.1. Classification (NCBI taxonomy): domain Eukaryota; kingdom Metazoa; phylum Chordata; class Amphibia; order Anura; family Pyxicephalidae; genus Pyxicephalus; species Pyxicephalus adspersus. Next base: position 130,546,704 of record NC_092862.1, read on the forward strand.
TCTGATGGCTCCACAGGCAGGAACAACATGTATTTACAAAATGTCCCATGGGGTACCTATAGAGACAGAAAGCCCAGTCTGATATTGGTATGAGCAACCTACATCACTTACAAAGTGTGACCATTCTGGGTGCAGCCATGCTAAAAAATTATGTAAGGTGTCCAATCCCAAAGCATTGTTGAGTGATCCAGGTGATCAGTAGCTCCATGCGGCCTCCCTCTACATAACAGATGCTTAAAAAATATCTTAAGCACACAGATTGTACATTGATCATTACCCCACAGCAGTATAAATGTGTATTTGCATGGAGCTCTACATTTTATAATAATCATCCCAAATGGAGACAGTCCGTTTAATTCATTTTTGCTGGTAGAAGCACTTTTGCAAAAAGAAAAAGGTAAAACTTTTTTTGCTTATTTTGTGTTTTCCAGAGGAAACATTTGGAGTATGAAATGACTAAACAACATTCACAGAAGTTCATAAAAAAACACAATGTCAACCAGCTTGACAAAAGAATCCCTTTACAAAAAGTGCAGTTATATAATGTTTTCTGAACTGATATATCAAGCGTGTCTGAACTTCTCCAATAACATTTCAAAGCACTTTTAGGGTCAGAGCTGTCTGAGACATCATTTAAGCCACCAACCTCTTTCCTTTGATAATACCCCCCTCCACAATAAGCCTCTCACCTCACTATTCTATATAATTCTATATAATAATCACACCAAAAGTGAAAATCCTGCATCACTGTAATGTTGCCCCTGGGGGCAAATGAGAGCCAAAAGGCAAGGCGATACCACCGATGCCTTAATAGGCAAGGTAAATGAATGGGTGGAAAGATAGATAGCTAGATGGATAGATAGATATAGATAGATAGATAGATAGATAGATAGATAGATAGATAGATAGATATAGATAGATAGATAGATAGATAGATAGATAGATAGATAGATATAGATAGATAGATAGATAGATAGATAGATAGATAGATAGATAGATAGAATAATTGCACTTTGGTTCTGCAATCTATTAGATGAGATTAGCAGTGTGGTTTGGAGGTACCTTAACCTCTACAAAAAAGCATGTGCTTGGTTCTTGGCCCGGCATCCTCTCTGGACTGTGGCCCAATCAAAAGAATTTCTAGATGGTTAATACAAGAGTTTAATAAATGTTCAATGTTCCAAAAGACAGCAAAATCAAGCTGAAAGCATGCGTTTTTGTCAGGCACAGTAAAACAAATTATCCACATGATGCTGCTGTTACTTTTCCTAGGAAGGAATTCTCTGCACAGATTACAGTGAAAACAGAGCACAAAGTTGAATAAGGCAAACAAATGAAAAACATACCCCGGGGTAAAGGATAAGGACCTTGTGATGGCTCTTGAGCTTGTCAGAGTGTCTCACTTGAGTGTCCAAAGCAAGATAAACAATAAGGAAGATTCATGTTCAAGAAAGAAAAATTGCATTCCTCCGATTTTCAGAAGACAACCTGGATGATCCTCAAGTCTTTGGAGATGGAGAGCTTTATTAATTTAGGCCCTCTAAAGCTACATACACACGTCAAATTTTTTTCGTCCGATAATCGGCTTTGGCCAGATATGGGGCAAGAACCTGGCATGTGTACAGCCTGCATCGTTCATCGTCCGTGGATCCGTCCTGGTGGATCCACGAACAATGAACGACGAGCGATCCTAATGCAAGGTAAGGGGGATAGCGCACAGCAGGGTGCCACTCCGTCGCTCTCCCTCTCCCCTCTCCATAGAGCAGAACAGTGCTGTATGTACAGCACTTGTTCATGCATCGTGCGGTTCTTATCGTTTGAAAGGATCATGAAAGATCCTTTCCAACGACAAGAATTGCACGTGTGTATGCGGCTTAAGACTGGAGAGAATACACTTTCATCAGTGAACCTGGGTGATCCAGCACACCAGGAATGAATATCCTAAACTCATTTGCTATTTGATAGCAAATGTTTTCAGTCCTGGACCAAATCAATTCCAGATTTTTTGGATCACCCAGATTGACTGTTAAAAGTGTTTCCTCTCCAGTCTTGGAGAACTTTAAAAAATTAGACACAGTGTTTGAAGGAACTGAACCCTTTGGTAGCAATAAGCAAACCTTACAACAACTAACTGCAAAACCTCTTCCCAACCAATGTGCAATGGAAACCAGGTTAAGGTTGCTTGCTAACTCTGGGAAGTCTTGTTTTAAAAGGGAAATAATTCATAACAATAACATTAACTATTATTTACTGTATACTGCACCAACATATTAGGCGGCGATTTACAAAGTTCAAAGTCTTGTCTAGCTGTCCGAACACGCAAAATCTTTGCAGAAATTGCTCTAGTCAAAATTCAAACCGGGGACCTAGAGCTACAAAGGCTAGAGTGCTAACCCCTGAGCCACCATGCTGTCCCAATATTAGGAAACCTTACAGGGCACCGGCCCATCACCTGATCTAAGGGTTAACATAAACTGGGTGATACAACAAAGAAACAACTCCAAATAAATTTGGAAAATAAGTAAAGACATCAGCCTGAATGAGATGACATGGTATGATTCAGAAAGATCAAGAAAGCTCAGGAATATCAGTGAACTAAAATGTTTTTTGTACAAAGTAATGGTCTTAAAAATTTAAAGGTTGTCCAACCAGAGGCTGCAGGACAATGATGAAGAAAGTTATTGCTAGTAAAACGGCTCTTCCTTTAGTAAATACAAGGGCCCACTTGTTGCCACCTCATCCCATTTAAGCGGAACACATTATAATTACACAGGTTATGAGGCTAATTAATTGCAGATAAGGCACTAAATGAATTTAATTACCACCTTAATCAGCATTAGAACCTTAACAACTCCTATATGTTCAGCCATAAAAGGTTTGGGGCTACAATTATTAGGTGTCTGTATGAAACTTAAGTGCCCACACAATAAGCTAGAAAACTCCCAAAAACGTCCAAATAAAAACTTCTCCATAATTTGTTATAATTTGTTACAGGGATCTGCCTTTGCAGTCTAGTCCCTACTCACTTACTTGCACCCTGTCCAAAAGGGTGTCGTTATAGTTCCTTAGAGTGTTCTCTTTGTACAGGGAAGAGGGATAACAACTAACCATGTACCGTCCCTAGTTTCTACATATGATTTACTGCTAGCCAACACAATGAGAAATTGTTGGAATCTCGCTTTTCTTGTCTTACTGTCCAATCTAACGAGAGGTTTTTCAAACTTACATGACCGTGCCCCTTAACCTTTTTTTCAGTCACCTGACTAATTATAGGTAGTTAAAATTAGTTCCACTTCTTTCAACTTTTAATCTTAGGTTGCAGAAGCAGATTGAAGATTGGATTAGCTGCTAGTACGGGAGATCACATGAGCAACGACAATCCAGTAACCTCTGCTTGGCATACACAGCCATTCAATTCAGAACGGCCAGACAATGATAAAAAATGTCCTAGTGATTCTCAAAAAAAGAAAATGAAATAAAGACTTACCTAAAGTAGACCTCCAGATTTCCTTACATATTGCCCGTTGTAAAGGCTCCTCTCCTGTATTTAAATTGCTTCTTCTAAATTTACTAAGCTTACAGTGTGATGCTCCTAGGCACATAGCAAACTGCTTCCATGTGCTCCTCTGCTGCAAACCACTTGCACATTTGTACATGTGACTTCCAGAAGCTGCAATGCAGCTGCAACCATGTGTAAACCTGCTCCTATTCCATTGAATGGAAGTGGTTTGGAGTGCAGTTGAGCCTGCGGTACAATGATGTGGTCAACCACAAATCTGATCCTGATCCTACCATGAACTTACTTACTATTACAATGCTCACATTCTGTACTGCATTTATGAAGGAGCAGCATTGTTTATACAAGTGTCTATCAGTTTGAAATAAATACATTGAATACACAATAAATTCTTAAAAGGAGATGCACATTTTCTATAAGAGCACAGCTCAAATAATCAAATGAGTTTAGAATGATCTGGAGGGCCGGTCAGTTCTAATGTATTCAGCAGGCCATGTTGCATTTACCTATTAAAGCTCATCATATCACTATAAGACCTGCAGTCCTAAAACTGGAACTTCAGGTTTGGTAAAAGCTTAAGAACCCAGCAATCACCTAAAATAGATTTAAGTCATACAAAGACACTCAGATCCTAATGATAAGCTCCATTTGGACTTAAATTATCCTGACCTCAACCTTGAGACCTGTACAAACAATGCTCCGGACAGGCAGCCATAACACTTCGGGGTTATTGCGGTGCTTACAATACATGCTGCAGTTTGTTTTAAGAATAATGAAAATTTTGGTAAATCCATAGAAACAGAGCAACTGTCCTTTGAAACTGGGCTGGGGTGTTTTGGGCATTTTAACTGAATTCTTTCAGGGTACCAACATTCGGGAATGTCAGAATAATGTCCAAATAAAAACAAGACCAATCTAGAACATTCAGCAGTGGGAGGACCTGTTTCCAATTTTACTAGAAAATCTTGCAGCAAAACCCAGAGTTTGAGGAAACAGTGCATATGAATGTGATTAACATGCTAACTTCATTACAAAAATTAGGGGGAACTTATTAGGCAAACTAATATTGATATTGAAAATGCACATAGAGTAAAATCAATCTTTACAACATAGCACAATTTTAGAGGTCAGTCCTTTTTAGAGGTTTCCTAACTTTTGCAAGAATGTCAACAATCCCACACAATTGCCACTGTCTATTGATGCATTTGATGATTGTTTTGAATTGCAAACTATTTTGCATTTTTCCCTATTATCTGCACCAATTGAGTTTCCCAGGTTTGGGACATCCACCAGCATTATTCATAAGTTAAAATATTCATTTTGGGAAGGTTGACCCCTTTAAAAAACACAGAAGCACAATCATTTGTTTTATAAAACAAAGTCAACCTGAAAAACAACAATGAGAAGAAAGCGCCAGACAGTGTCTCACAGCCAATTATCTTCCACTGCAATGAAACATGAATGTTATTTAAAAGTCAGCGCTGATAACAGAGTCGCATTTTTAAGACATTCACTATTGGAGATGCTTCTGGTAATTACTTGACATTTTCATAAGGATCACCACTGCCACAAAGGCATCATCTATCTAAAGCGCATTTCCCACAGAAAGCAGCGATGATGACGCTCACATATTTAGAGCAGAAGATAGGGCTATGAAGCTAAATAGAAACAATTGGCTATGCTATCCAGGAGATATCTTTACATAAAAGCTAAAATGTTTCTGTTTTCTGCATTCTCATATATGGCAGCCAATCAGCAGGGGGTTTAGTTATGGAGTGAAACATTGTATCTCTTAGCACTGCAACAATAACAGGAAAAGATAAGGGGAAATCTTACAATGTTTCAACATGTGGCCTTAGAACAAAGGGTCCTGCACAAAACAATAAGAAATTAGCTCTCTAAAGCTGCGTACACACTGCCAATTTTTGTCGTTGGAAAGGATCTTTCACGATCCTTTCCAACGACAAGGGAGTGCACGATGCAATTGACTTTTATTGCGGATGTTTCGTATCAATAGTTCAGGGATCCATCGTGATTGATCAATAAACAATGAAGGGCGGCCGCTGTACACGAGCATGACAGTTTATATTGGAAGAGAATCATCTAACACAAGGCTAAGCCTTGGAGCTGTTGGCTATAGCAGGGTCTATGGGCTAACAGCATGTTCTCAATTAAGCCGCATACACACATGCAACAATAGTCGTTGGAAAGGATCTTTAACGAACCTTTCCAACGACTAGGACTGCACGATGCATGAACGAGTACTGTATATACAGCACCGTTCTGCTCTATGGAGAGGGGAGAGGGAGAAAGACTGAGGGGTACCCTGCTGTGCGCCCTCCCCCTTCCCTTGCATTAGGATCATTAGTCGTCCATCGTCTGTGGATCTGCCGGGACGTATGTTTGGACGACTGGCGCTCTACACACACCAGATTCTCACCCGATATCGGCCCTGAGCCTATTATCGGGCGAGAACCGTTGGACACGTGTACGTAGCATTAGTTAATACTACCCATAAAATCACCTATTTGATTGATATCAGTGTAAATACACACTTTATTATTTCATCAGGAAAACCTCATGAAAAACTACACAGCTACATTCCATACAAAACTTCACTTCATGCAATCTGAAATAAAGAACACTGGGTTTTGTGTAATCTCTGCAGAAACAACCAGCTGACATGCTTTTAAAACGGTTTGTTCAGTGTACAATGATCATGTGATGTTAAGTAAATAAATACAAAGAACCTCTACACAAAATGCCAAATTCTAATTTATGTTTTTTTTTGCTTTGTATTAAAGCGCGTTTTATTATCAAGATTTGTTCAATTAAAGAAAGACAGTCTGAAAGAAAACAGCTACTGATACTGTCTGGTTAGAAGATACATAGTCCACTTATAAAACTGTTTTAAAAGCATCCTCCATGTTTGTAAAAAAAAAAATTACTAACAGTAATAATTTAAGAACAAATAAAAAATGAAATAAAATAAAGTTGCTCTAAAACCCTTATTGAATTTCTTTCAGATCACTAGAAAACTAAACTACTAACATTTAGTGCAGTTTATGAATTATTATTTTCACAAGATTTACATGTTTCCTCTACCCAAGAGAAAATTGGGAAACTTTAGGGTAAGCTTAAGAAACATCTAACAACCTTTTCATGGCTTTATGGAATCCTGATTAGGAGTGACTACTATAAGGTATGCTTGTGCTGTGTGAGTGGTCTTGGGGGTCATTTAGTCTAGGGAAATCATCAGGTACCCAGATAACAGTATATTCCCAGGTATGGGGACACATCATTTGAGCTGTCACCAGTGTAATGTATTGCCAAGACTTGGTATGAATAAGTTCAACCAACTTGCCTGCTCATTGAACCATTTGTTTTGTTCTTAGATTAGGATAAAATTGGTGATTATTCTGCAGTGAAATTGACAGCAGTGTTGCCAACTGTGCACATGGTAGTCTTGGATGGACATGCAGTTTTATGCATCTATTTATCAAGCAGTGAATCTGATATTCGCTGAAACATTCCCTGGTGGAGCATCAATAACTGCTACTGAAACGCATTGACCTGGACGATTCTCCACCAGGGAATGTTTCAATAAAAGACAAGCAAATATATATATGCACTCCTGATAACATGTTTTAATAAGTTACCACAACCATTTTTTATTTTTGAAGAATGATATCTCCTCCCCTTCTATTGTTTGTTACTTCCCCCACCTCCTAGATTGTAAGCTCTTCGGGGCAGGGTCCTCTCCTCCTCCTGTGTCACTGTCTGTATCTGTCTGTCATTTTCAACCCCTATTTAATGTACAGCGCTGTGTAATATGTTGGTGATGTATAAATCCTGTTTATTAAAAATAATAATAATAATAATGATCATTATAAATAATTAAATGTTGACTGACATCCAGCTGTGTTTTGTTTCGTTACAACCCCTATAACTGGCACCATTGCTGGACAGCTTGGTCTACATGTTAAGCTGGAGATAAATACTCCAAGCTGCCCCAGCAGTGTAATACTTTACCCCAACCCCTCTAATTGTTTCTTCTTTTGGTCTACATGTAAATGTGGAAACGTATAAATATAACAAGGAATTAATACACTGAATCATATCATTATACTACACACCAGTATACAATACAAATCACTATAATGGTTGCACAGCTTCCCATCTTTCTAAAGCTGCGTACACACTTGCAATTTTTGTCGTTGGAAAGGATCTTTCACGATCCTTTCCAACGACAAGGACGTGCATGATGCATGAAAGCTGCTGTACATACAGCACCGTTCATGCTCTATGGAGAGGGGAGGGGGGAGAGCGACGGAGCGGCGCCCTGCTGCGCGCTCTCCCCTTCCCTTTCATTACGATCGGCTGTCGTCCATCGTCTGTGGATCCGGCAGGTCGGTCGTCCGGACGATGGACGACACCGACTGTACACACGGAAGATTTTCGCCCGATAATTGGCCGATGCCGATTATCGGGCGATAAAAATCTGCCGTGTGTACGTAGCTTAAGAGTCAGTAAGAAGCACATAGTAAGCAGGGTTGGGAACACCTAGTCTGCATAAAATATTCATAAAGCTCAGACCATGGTGTTTCAGGAATATCAGGTAACTGGCAAAGAGGATTTTTATCAATGAGCAGATATCTTGATCCTTTCTTGACCCCAAATCATTGATGCCTAGATGTCCAGACCAAATTTTATTGGTTTCAGCATACAATGGTAGCTTGATAAACTCTATGATGTGCCTACCCAATAGATTTTGACATTTTTTTAAACATAAAAGTCTTTTATTAGGTACACTATTTAAAAAAGAAAAGATAAAAGCAGCAAACTAATGCAAACAGAAATATTAATAGTTTTACATTACACATATTATTTTTCATCAGACATTTCATCAGGCTTTTTTATTAACTTTTAGTTTTTCTATCAATCACTTTTTTAGATATTTTTTCCCCTGCAGGCAAGAGGGGTTTGCAAACAACCCTCCACACTGGTTGTGATCACCATGATTGGCTATTATTTTTTTTTTGCATGTGATTGCAGGTGGGCTTCTTCATAGTGACAGAGGTGGATTATATTGCCACATTTAGCATTTGCATTGACAAAGTCAGCCCTAGATTGGTTTTGAGGGGTAGGGGCAAACTTGAAAATTGCCCAGGACTCCTACCTTTTTCAAGGCCCCAGGTAACAGAATAGTGGGCAGTGTAGGGAGCAGAAACGCTGTGCACTGGGGTCCCATCATCATATTTAATGGCATCCGATAAAGCAGTTGGAGACAGAGACATTGGGGGTGAGTTAATAAAGCTCTCCAAGGCTGGAGAAGATATACTTTCATCTGTGAAACTCGGTGATCCAGAAAACCTGGAATGTTTTTGTTTTTCTTAATTCAGGCCCATAGCATTGCCACCCTATAACAAGATTTATCTTAAGAAGAACCCTCATGGAAGATGCAGTAATATAGGCGATTACATTTGCAATTACACTACACATACTACCCTTAGCATTTTCCCTTCATTCCTATGAAAAATCTGAATACATTTGAAGATAATTATAACATTTTAAATCATACCTAAATACACTGTTGATTTTCTTCATATTGAATAGAGAAGCAACATTTACAGGTGGCACACAACATTGCCAAACACAAAGGAGAATTACAGACGCTGGTAATCCCCTATTTACATCATACGAAATAACAAATGCCACTTCACGCCCAACCATTGCCCTGTTTAGGCCTTTTTGATCATTTTGTTCTTTGTTTGAAAATTATATTAGAAAAATATTATGAAGTATATATTAATGTGATATTAAAGTCCCATCATTAGGATGATATTCACACAATATACACAATGAAATGTTATTCCATCCATTGATGCAGAGGACAGCTGCTGGTAGTAGAGCAGTGTCATGATAAATCAGGTAAAGTTACAAAACTGAATAAAGAATAAAAAAGAACTTAAATTGTGTAGGTTGTGCTAAAAAATCACATGCAGTGACCAAAGAACTAATTACCGGTTTTTGTAGTCTCCCTGCAACTGATCGTGTCACTTATATTCTTTGCTGATCTACAGCTTTTAAGTTATGAGGAGTGCCTAGGTGCAGGATCTATACCACTATGCTGAGAAATTTAAAACAAATGTTACTTTGGCACAATTTTACATTTCTAGATCTTTTCTATAATAGAGCAAAGCTTCATTATTTAGGTTCCACTTTTCCTGCATTTCTATTCCATGTCCACTTTATGCAAAATCTAAATTCACTCACTTATCAACTACAGAAACATTTCTTCCGTATAATTTACAATTTTATTATTATTAATATTTTTATTATTATTACACAAGATTTATATAGGGCTAACATAATGTACATTAAATAGGGGTTGCAAATGACAGACAGATACAGACAGTGACACAGGATGAGGAGAGGCCCCTGCCACGCAGAGCTTACACTCTAGGAGGATAATTTGAGCATTCCAGTGAAGGAACTTGTAGAGGAAGATCTCCAGGAAGTAGAAATAAGAATTTATGTTGGAATTTTGGGTTGAGTGTAATGATAATCAATATTTAAATTGTCTTTGGTTGATAGATAAAACTTCCTAAGCTGTTCCAATATTCTTTTACAAAAATACTCAATTCTGGGCTAAGATAAACATGTAGACAATGCTAAGTATTACATTCCATCTCTAGCATTGTACAGTAGATTGTGACAATACCTTGTGGATGACATAATGAGTTTGGTACTACCTGGAGGAGAGCGTATTGTATTAGGTTTTTTGGCAGCGAAACATTTATATAGAAATCTTTAGCAAATGTAACAAAAATGTGTATTAAGTATATAGATGAATGTCATAGCTCACCATTATTTAAAAGATTCCATCTACGCCTATGCAAGTACGGCACATTGGTACCTGTAGTTCTCCAACAACTAAAAAGTCTAAAGAAGACCTCTCTGTTAAAAGCTACACCCTAATAGTAATAGATTTAATTGTAGATCGAAAAGGAAGTATATGTTAATTCACAGACAAAACACTGTCAAAGTATTGCTGAACATGCTGAGATCATTAGAGATGAAAACATCAGTGTTCAAAAAACATCTTAAACCTTGTGGCAAGATCTCTGCACCTTTCTAGGCCTTCCAGCCATTATAGGAGTCTCATTCCCCCCGTTCCATTTTTTGGGTTCAGTTTAACATGGAATCCCATTTCGCCTACTAGGATTAAATTAATATTTTGTTGACTGATGCCTCAGCTGTAACATTGAGACTGACTGTTTCACAAATGATAAGGTTTCCATGAAGAGGTTAATCTCCTGATATTCTAAAATATCTCATGCGACTCAGTCGGGAATTTCAGGTGGGATATTTCTCTGCGGTGACTCTTAGAAGACAGTTTACCAATATCCACCCAATATTTATAGCATCAGGTTAGCAATTTCCCAAGTTAAACATTTACAAGTTTTATGAGTTATACCTTGCTAATGCCTGGCTGATGTCTGCTTCCTGCACAGCAAAGGGACACAAATCTTTTCTCCGCTCTGGGTTTCTTCTCTGCCAGGGGTACCCGCTTTTCCATGTCAGGACCCTTAGCAGTTGGCAAAGGCTTCACCGTACAGCCATGGAGTCTTGTGTCTACTTGTTCAGCTAGATCCTAATAACAGGTTGCCGGATGTTACAGCACAGACTTCTCCTGGGTGTCTCATTTCTGGTTTTTCATGGGTGAAACACACTGAATAGGAGGAGGTGGAGTTAAAGTGTGCAAATTCACTAAATCACTTCTGCCCATAAAAGAGCAAAGCTGGAATCACCTAAACAAGACGAAGGATCTTCTCCCCTGCTTGTCATCAGTGCACAGTAAATCCAGATAAATGCATAGCTCCAACTACAAGAGATGAGTAATGCACAGAAGAGTGATGCTGAGGGGCACACAAACCTCATTGCTGCTTCTGCTTTGATGTTACTTGTCTGATCCTTTCCTCTCCTAACTATATTACACTCACCAAATCTCCATTTACAATGTCAGGGAAACTATTTAACCCCTTCCGTTAGTTATTACATCAGCACATACTTCAGCAATCTGAAGGAAAAACTTGTTTGTTAGATTTCCTTTAAGGAACCCACGTCCAAAAAATTCATCTGTTCATCCGTTCTTTATGTCTTGGTCACCACTATCACTTGGACTCCAAGTAGCCAATTTATGTTTAGGGATGAGCCTCTGGCATTCTCGCAAAAATTTCCTCGAACTTCCAATGGTTCCGCGAAATTTTGGCAAACCGATTTCGCAAATCCATTGGAAGAGGAAATTAAAACAGTTTCCCTGTTTGTGATCCCCGGGGCACTAGAGGGTAATTAACCGCTAGTGCCCCGGGATCGCCTGCAGTCACAGCTGTGACTGCAAGGTTCCCACGATCACGTGACCGTGGGAACTTAAGTGCAGATGAATTCTGCAGTTCCACTACGATCCCCTGGGCACTAGAGGTTAATTAATCTCTAGTGCCCTGGGGATCGCACACTCTTCTCAATGAATGCAGCCACAGCTGCAGTCATTGAGAAGATGCGTGGCAAAGGAGAACCTCCTGACATTGTAGTATAACTATCTCTTACAAATGATACATATGTTACAGATACAAATAACCTCTAGTGCTCGAGGATCGTAGAGGATTTCCAGGGCTGCATGATGCAGCCCTGGAAATCCTTCTGTTCGGTGAGACCTCAACCACTCTGCGAATCAGAAGGCTGTTCTTGATTACATTTTTGGTAAGCGAGAAAGGCCCGATTAGCCACGAGATCGAACCTAATATTCTCGCTCGCTCATCCCTATTTATGCCACTTATTTTATCCTCCACTCTATGATCACCATATTTATAAAAGCTGGAAAAAGTTTAGTTCCCTGGCGATTGGGACTTTAAAAGTAACAGACAATTGTAACAGATTTTTAGTAAATTGGCAATCCAAGGTTCCATTTGCTTGCAAGGAGTAATGGATCACCATATTTTAAAGTAGCAAACATGGCTTATTCACTGTAATTGCAGCTACCTGCAAAGATTGCAGTATAAAAAGAATAAAAAAACAAAAAACAATCTGAATTATTTCCTTAATTGTCACAATCAGAGAGGCAATCTCCATGGCCCCTCAAAAGTGGCTGATCAGGTTTATATAAATATGGCAGTAGTAGCAAAAGTGTCATTCATGAATGTGACAGCTATATTATCTGCTCATGTTTTTTTGTAATATGTAATATGTAATATGAAAATGTGAAAGTCTAAGATTCTAGTAACCAGAACAATCAAGACAGCTGTGCCAATGACAGCTGTCTAAGAGAAGTTGTAATTCACAGAAACACTCATCTCTGAGCAAAACTAGCATTTTGGGTTTAGTTGTACTTTAACCTTTTAGGTATCTGACCACTTTTATTAGGAAAGGTTGGGTATGCCATCAGCATTCATTCTTTGTGAACATTGTCTCCAGAGTAAATATAAATGGTGAATCTACCCAACAGGAATGCAGACAGCAATAAAATTGTATGGCGGTTCTAGACAGGCGTCCGCTTTGAGGTCCTCATAGAGTATTTTTCTGGAGTTGGACTTATATTGGCTAAGCATTTTATAGAAGAGAATGTGGGTATCGAGGTGGCCATGCAGTTGTTGAGGGAATAACAGGCCTAGTTCAGGAATGATTTAAAAAGGGTGGAAGGGTGGTCCCGTGAAAGTTTTTCTGGGGAGCCCCAATATTTTATTATTCACTAATATTTACATAGCGCCAACATATTACACAGTGATCACAAAGTCCATAGTCATGTTACTAGCTGTCCATCAGATGAGCTCATAATCTAATGTCCCTACCATAGTCAAATGTCATTAACACAGTCTATGTTCAATTTTGGGGGGAAGCAAATTAACCTCACAGCATGTTTTCGGAATGCTGAAGGAAACCAACACAAAGCCTGGGAGAACAGACAAACTCCATGCAGATAGTGCCCTGGCTGAGATGGACCCTGGAACCTCAGTACTGCAAAGGTGAAAGTGCTAGCCACTGGGCCACCATGCCATGTACTTATGCCACTGGGTCTGCTTTAAGCCAAAATTGAAAAAATAGTTAGCCCTGCAGGCATGTTTTAAACAGACCTTATTACTATCCAGGAAATAGAAGTTTTCGGATTCTTAGGTTTTTACAGGATACAGCATCTCTCCAACACAAGGCACATGGGTTGCATGGGTGGCGGGAGGGGTGGGTATGGCAACCCAAAAAAAAGTGTTTTGTGCTTAAAGCACAAAACCAGTCCCAAGCGAGCTCTGTACAACACAGATGATGTGAATTTGCCCGAGGTCATAATGTCACGTAACAGGGAGTCACCCTGCTCTGTTTTTTTTTTGTTTTATGCAAATGAATCAATGTATTTTCTGAGAAATAAAACCTGTACAACCAGAGTTACCAATACCACTGCCAGCGGCTGCAAAGCATGCTGTAACTTTATCTGCAGCTTCACAGCACCACCTTTTAGTAACCTTAGAGCTTTGTTTTGCTATGCTATCCATATCAGACTGTGAAATCATCTGTGAACTGGAAAAGTTAACAATTAACCCCTCCATGAAAAGTGGAAAAATGGCTCTTGGTAGAATTAATTTTGTTCCAAAATGCAGACAGTGGTTGGATGAATTGTAGCATGGATAGTTTTTGGTTTACAACCCACCAGCTAGTTTATCTGCATCGTGCATAAGAGCTCAATCAGATCTGTGTTCTTTATTACACAATTGTAAAGTGAACCGCACATTTCAACCGTGAGTTCAACCATGATCCCAACCTTTCCCAGTGGGAGCCTTTTTGTGCATGCGGCTGCAGCGAATTGTTGCACAGTTCCCAAAAATGACAAGTCACTTTTGGCCATGTGGTTGTTTCTGGAAGTTTTACACCGCAGATCTGGTTACTTGTACTGCAATGTGCTGCTCCATGGAGTTCAGCGACAATTTTCTGTGCATCCGCGGAGCATAGGTCTCAAATGGCCCTACAGCAGCAATATATTCTACGAATTATGACAGATAATATCAAACATGGCTTCTAGGCAGGGATGGTGTTACAAAAAAATGTCCCCTAGGCAAATGATAAGTCCCATATACATAGAGTACCCTGCACCCCTGCGATTTTATCGTTTGGTGCCTTGGAGAAGCTGGGGACCTGTGCAATTGCCCAGTTCCCCCCACCCCAAAACCAACCCTGCTTGTAGCTACAGGTATTGTGCCTCTGTTTTATCTATGACGGCCTGATGAAGAAAACATTTAGAGAATAGTATTTTCTTTGAACATGCAAAAAAGTTTTTAAAAAAAGGCTAACATAAAAAAGAAAAAGTGTTAACGTGCATTGTGGTAACCAGAATGTTTCATCACGTTACTGCAAATGCAATAGCGTGGAGCCAAATTTAATTTTTGCTTTCCTGACCTCAATGATATATACACAGTAAATAATTAAAGCCTGACTGGGAGCTGCAGCTATTCAGCATGTAATTGCCTATCATACAATTAGTAGAACGATGCCACCAGCGGTGTTTCATTAGATAATAGTCATTGACGGTTTCCATATGGCAGATGCAGGTATTATGCTGGTGCCCCGGGTGTGAGATTCCGATCTACAAACATATTCAATAACAATAAATTATCTAGCTAAAGAGAAGTTAGAGGAAGGTTTGCACCAATACTGTAAACAGAAAGCTGATTGTCTTCAAGAGCTGTCAATTAACCATACACTCATGTTAGCAGTGTGTTTGTACACTTGACAGATTCTAAAAGGTTTGAAGATCAGTCATCGGATATCTTTGAAATAAATAGGACCCCAACTTGTGATTTAAAGGGGTTCCCAGCCAAGATTGCTGTTGGGCACAGTGGTAAGCTCTACAAACATGCACAATGATTGCCACCTGAGGTGAATGGCCATGCTTGCCTTGGGCAAGAATTAGACATCTGCCCTGGAGGATTGATGAATGACTGATTGGTAATGACCACTGTGTACTCCAATAGAGGAGAGCTTCTGCGTGGACAGCTCCTATTCTTTCATCTGTCACTGGAAATGATCACATTGATCTGATATCTGTACGGGGCTTCAGCCTTCAAAAATATCCAAAAACGTACAGGTTGAGTTGCAGTTTTGCTACCTTTGTGATGACATAACTCATACAAGTCAGATCCAATACCCTCGGCGTTGTCTGGATCCAACATCCGTTCATCTCAGACAGAAGGCTGCCTCATAATTGATGATCCGTTGTGTTTTCATTCTACTTAATGGCGTTATAAACGACATCCAATCAAATTCCAGATGTCGGCTGACACACTTTCTATCCTCGCGGCATCCATTTTTATAGCTGTAAATTGATTTTACATATACTTTCTAAATTTTTAAGACAATGGATTTATGACAGCCATTTGATATTCCCCAAAACCCCAAACAATGTTTCAGAAGATCTGCTTTGTTAGTTTTTATGTAATACAAAGTCCCTGTAGTCATATAATAGCTGGCAATAAATAACCCATCTTCTTCTTCACACGTACATTGGCTAATGATTTTTTTTTACAAAGCTTCAGATTGCTTTTTTTGTTAGTCAGCGATTGAATTTTTTTTATCAAAGTAGTTACAGAATTCCTAATAAAGAAAAAATGTTGCACAAAGAAAAATGACTTCCGAGCGGAGTTGAATTTTTTTGCCTATTTGCTGACCTCTTAGATTGTAAGCTCTTCTGAACAGGGTCCTCTCCTTCTCCTGTGTCACTATCTGTATCTGTCTGTATTTGCAACTCCTATTTAATGTACAGCACTGCTTAATATGTTGACTATAAATCCTGTTTAATAATATTAATATTAATAATAAAAATAATAATAGTAATATTAAGGAACTGAAAAGAACCTGTTACCAAGAAAGATTCCATTGGTTTGTAGAAATGCAAATCTCCACTGCATTTAGAGCTCAGGAACCCCCCATATCCCATATTGCAGTGCACATACCCTTCTTTAAGCCCCGGAAAAAAAAAATCAGTGAGGCTGGCCAATATATAGCAGCCTGATCATGTCGCCTAAAATGCTGGTAATTGATTGTTTTTAGCAATTGGGTATTAGACATACAGAACAAATGGCTCCCTATCAGAGGACCCCTGTGCGCAACTGACTTTGCTCCCTACTGTTAAACTGACTTGGGGCCCCTGCAACTGCAGTTTAAAGGAGATTCTCTTTTCCACCTATCCTGGTAACCATTGTCATGAAACAAAATGATCCTCTGAACAAAAGGTTAATAGGAAATCCTCCTTTATGTATTGTCACCAGAACAAGATGTGAGGTTAAATCATAACTATAGACTGTAAATCTCTGCATAATATATGGCATGACAATAATAAAAATAAATCCTCAGATTGGGACAAATGTTTCGGTAGCAGCTGTCTCACATGGAGATATCTTTACTTGGTGGGATTTCCTTTTGTTTTCTTTATGTCTCCAGGACAGGAAGTAAAATCTCCCCAGCGGGACAGAGGTCTTATCTGTAATCTTATAGGTCTTGACTCTCTCCTATTCTACTTAATACACAACAAAAAGTTTAGGATGTATACTTGTGGTCCTGATCTAAGGAGATATAAGCATTATAAGATTTAATTGCAACCTAACTGCCCATTTCAAAGGATGATAATATTTTGGCCAGCACAAAGTGAGATTTCAGACACCTACGGAGCTACCTTTTGTCACACAAGAACTTGGGAGACCGCTTTTACACTTTAACATCTTTATCTGAAGTTTGGTTCCCTGCTGTTTGTGCGGGACAAAATTTAATCTGCCTTTGTAAATTATATCCAAACACCTCTTTCAACCTCCTATATTTGTGGTCTCCTTCGAGACCTTCCATTTGAGTTTGGTTGCTGTTTGTCGTGATAGCCTTCTGTGTTTCTTGTGCTGTTTCCTGGACAGGTTAAAGTTGCATATTGTACATAACTTTTCCCTGATGAAGGGGATTTAATCTGCGAAACGCCTTGGAATGTACAAGATTGCTATCAATTTCTTCATGAGGCTGTTATAGTCCACATTTACTAGTGTTACCTGTATGCTCAGTTGTTAACTGTATACTGAAATTGAAACCATTTTATAATGGAGGTTTTCTTTTAGCCTGTCTAGTGTAAATGTTTTGTTTTTAAGAAGGATGTTATTAATAAAAAGTTCCTATATAGTATTGTCTTATGTGTACTGTCTTAAAAGTCCTACATACAAAAAGCTTTTTGCAATATGTGTCTTAAAATAAAATAGGGATGTTGGCGTAAAGTGTTTAATCCTGAGATTTGACAAAAAACTACCATTCCCTTTTCCGTTAACATTTGAACATAACAAATTCCAAGGCCTCTTGCATGGAACCCATATTGATCTTTATGTTGTAGGCTACCGCAAGAACATTCCTCTATGGCTACAAATACACTCCCCATTCCAAATAAACCCTACACCCTGGTAGGATGACCGGTGCATACCAGAAACACAGACAGTTTGGCTTACAGGTTCTTTTACGAATGGTCTGTGTCCTCCTCTGTACGCTTAGTGCATTGCAAGCAGATCAGAAATGGTAAGCCACAGGTACTGAATACTTCATTTTTCTGGAAATGAAACAAAATTGCTGTCATTTCACTGCTTTTCCTGAAGTATCCAGTATAGGAAACTATTCTGATTATATTCCATGTAAGAAAATGCCATGTGTCTTCTTACCATTTTAAAACGATCATTTTATTGATGTCTTTGAGCAAAATGTAATAACATATTTAAAGCACAGCTCACTATGAAAACCTAAATAGCTCAAAGAGAACCGGTCACCAATGTGCATCTGCCCTAATCTGAATCTTCATTCTTCAATTGTTATAACAGCACCACTTCACCTTTCTGGGATGACTTGTTGTTTGGGTATTTACTTGTATTTTCTCCCTGTCACCGGCATCAGGCCTTTCTATTTTTTGCCTGAACTTAGTGCTGGACAGTCATTTAAAAACATAGCAAATGTGTTAATCAACCTCTAGTGTCCCGGGATCACAAACAGGAGGATTATTCCCAGGGGTGCATTCTGGGAATCCTCCTGTTTTAATTTCGCAAGAATGCCAGAACTGACTGTCAGCAGTTAAATGTCCTGAGAACTAATAGAAAATGAACCTCTATAGTAAAAAAAAACTGAGCATCCTCTCTGCAAAGGTCTAACACGCCCCCTGCGGGGCCTTACTAACAGTGCTGCAATCAGCAGAGCTCAGCTTCATGCTGATTGGGGATCTGTGACTGTGACTCCGGCAGGGGCGTGTCAGACCTCTGCAAGGAGATCACTGGTTCCCTTCTAAAGGGCCTGATTTATTAAAGCTGAAGAGGATACACTTTCATCAGTAAAGCTG
Source organism: Pyxicephalus adspersus (assembly GCF_032062135.1). Classification (NCBI taxonomy): domain Eukaryota; kingdom Metazoa; phylum Chordata; class Amphibia; order Anura; family Pyxicephalidae; genus Pyxicephalus; species Pyxicephalus adspersus. Next base: position 130,565,606 of record NC_092862.1, read on the forward strand.
GGTGTTCCATGGATCTGGTCCAGGATTCAAAACATTTGCTGGCAAATATCAAATGACTTTTAAAAGTCCATTCCAGGTTTACTGGATCACCCAGCTTCACTGATGAAAGTGTATCCTCTCCAGCCTTGGAGAGCTTTAATAAATCAGGCCCAAAAAGAAAGGATCCCACCTTTCAGCATGCAGGCAGGGCACAGCAGGGTGCCGCTTGTCCCCCTCCCTCCCCTCTCTACAGAACAGAACTGCGTTGTGTATACAGAATTCCTTCACTTCATCTGTCACTGGAAACAATTATGATAGATCATTTCAAGTGACAGTGATATGATTTGTGTACGTAGCCTAAAGCCCTATATGGACATCATATAGACATCAAGATCTTTTGTGATTGATGAACGAACGAGCCCTGCGCACACAGCATCATTCTGTTCTATGGAGAGAGGAGGGGGGAGGATGAGGGAGCACAGCGTTCAATTCCAATATGTCATTAATTGATCTACCTTGGCAGATTGATGAACGATGATGGGGAACCCCGTTACACATATTAGATTTTTAAATCTAACCTGTCATCTCTCCATATCAGTGGATTCTGGAGGTGACACAATATACCAATGAACTTGTGGTTGCCCTTCCTGGCTGCACTTTTGTATCTGCGTCTGCTCGATGGAAGGTCTTTATGAATGATACATTATAATGAATTTCTAATGCCATTCTTTATATCAGAGAGGAAACACGCTAATCCACTTTGTAGATTGCCAGCATCAAAGTGGAAGAACAGAGAGGCTCTGCTGAAAAGCTTCACAGCATAGTCACGTACAGGACATATTCATTCTCCTTCCCCCAGTGTGCGCGTGTCATAACAAGTGATAAGTATGCACCACAAGCAGGATTAAATATGTCCCAATCAGCACATTCATCACAATCTACAGAATCCAATGCAGTGTGATGCTCCTCCAGGCAAAAAGCACAACATGAAATGCCGTTCCTTAATATGAACCCAGAAGATATGGATTTATGAGTTAGTATGCCTTTCATGTTGTGATTGCATGCTAAGTTATATGTTGGTTTAACGATTGCAGATAAGATAATAGAACTGCCTCTGATGATGTCTGTCTTGGTTTTACTCTCCAGAAGGACCAGGCCATGTTTGTTCAGGGCCAGAATCCATGCCCAGGGCTGAGATGGTGGCTCAGAAAAGACAAGATCATCTCATTCCTTGCACAGTTTGGCACAGATCAGCCATCTGCTGCACCCTTTAATTTCTGTAAGAAAGAGGGGACTAAAAAATGCTTCCTGCTGCCAGCAGCTGACTGATGATTGTATTTGGGCCTAGTAACATGGGGTCATAGACAGCAAAAAAGGCGAAACTAAACACCTTTCCCTTTTCCATCCCCATTCCACTTCTGCATCGGGATCTTCGGTCATCTCCAATGACCTACTAATGACTTCCTCACTCATAACCTCTTCACATGCACGGCTCCAAGACTTTTCTACATATTTTCAAACTTGCCTATCCATCTTCTTTTGTCTCCTAAACCTCCACTACTTACCCACCACTAAATATCTCCCCTCCTATTGTATGATACCTCCCCCACCTCTTAGACTGTAAGCTCTTCTTGATGACCTCTTAGATTGTAAGCCCTTCTGGACAGGGTCCTCTCCTCCTCCTGTGTCACTGTCTGTATCTGACTGTCATTTGCAACCCCTATGTAATGTACAGCCTAGAGTAAAATGTTGGCGTTATATACATCCTGTTTATTAATAATAATCTTGATTACTTGGATAATGTAACCCCATGCACGTATTCAGTCTCTGCACTTTCAAGGGAAGCCAGGATTGCTGGTCTGTTGCTCTAATTGTTAATCTGGCCATGCACATGTTTAGCTTAATACATTTTGACAGATGGACGGCAATCAGGCAGGTAAGAATACTTATTGCAGAAGGGACATCGCCTGTCTCTTTCTGCATTAAGGATCTGCTTGAGGCTAGATTTTTTTTTTTAATTAAAGAAGCATTTACCTTTCCTATAATATCCAGAATAAAAAAGTGATACATTGTAATACCCTTTAATGCCAATGGTCAAGATTGGCAAGTTCAAGCTTATACAGGGGCAATTGTTAGGTGACTCCATAGTGCTGGCCATATTATGTATATAAACCCATGGAGCTGACTTTGCCCACCACGCTCCACCTATAGATAAAATTTCATTTTATGGCACAATGATCCTTCATACATGTAAATCTAAAGCCAAAATGTAATATATCGCAGCTTATCACCCCTTCCTTAAGTAAGATGTCACAGTTAGTTTGCCTTTTTTATTTTATTTGCACCTTATAATAAAACACTTTGTTCCACCTTCATTCCTCCGTTATATCTAGGTCTGTCTTTCTTTATTACATACAGACTGATGGAATTATTCATTTAAAGATGTAAGAAAAGGCTTTTAGTGCTTTAACTATAGCTCACATGTGCATTGCATTTATGATAAGATCGAAAGGAATTTTCTGTACTTGCTGAAAATATACTTACCTTGAAATGAGACAAATGCAATGACCACATGTAAGTACTGGTAAGCTGCAATATATTACATTTTGGCTTTAGGTTTAGAAATCTCAAGGGTCAGCAGTGTCATAAAGTGCTATTTTATCGGGAGGTGAAGCTTGGCGGGCTTGCGATTGTGTTCTGCTCACATCAGCTGATGGTTTGAAATATTGAATCGTCTTTGTTCACCATTAACTGGATAACTATTACAAATCTATATGTATTTAATGTACAGCACTGCGTAAAATGTTTCTGCTATATAAATACTGTTTATTAATAATAATATTATTAATGTGGAGAGTGACAAGGTCTATCCATGGGCCACCTTGGATCTCGGCACAACATTCTCACTTCTTGCTCTGCAGATTTCAATGTCGTCCCTGGCAGAGCAGCTGGTTTGTATTTATTCACACACAGTGACCGGAGGCGCCAAATGTCACTCAGCACGTTCTGCAACACTAAACCACCCTCAGAGGTTCCTTATTTACTGCAGAAACCTTCCAGAAAACCAGTTTTTCATGTTGTTGAGAGTTTAAGTCAATTGAGCGGGAAGATCAGAAATCTCAGAGCTTCCTCCGCAGAAATGTGCAGAGAATAACGAAGGACGCAGAAAATAAATATGATAAGATGCAGATCATCCACTAAAGGGCTTCAATATTTATCCATTTGGGTATTTGTATCACAAGACAGGGCCGATGTGAACGTTCTGGAGTTTTATGCTGATGTTTTGGTTTCAGTTCTGTATGAGACATTAACAAGTCCTTGCATGCAAGTAATGTGTGAGTGTAACACTTCCAGGTATTTATTAGCTCTCAGAGATCACAGAACTCTTCATGACAAAGCTAAGGACGGGACCATCTTTGCTCAAGTATCTTCCAAAGCCAGCATCCTTTCTGGGGCTCAAAAATGACACGTGTCATGGAAATCTTGGTGCCTGTGCACAAATGTCTGCCACAGAGCTGTACCTGCTGCAAACTATTTTAGAATAGGGCCATGGGCAAATAAAATGTGGGGGGCCAAATGCACAGCATTGCAGATTCCTGAAGATTGGCATGTTGTCAATTGGGTCTTGAAAAATGTAAGATGCCTCGGCAATCGTCCAGTTTGCACTACCATAAAGCTACATACATAAGCTAGATGTTAGGTCATGATGATCTTGGGAGAAAATCTGGCATGTGTCCTGATAACGTTCATCATTCTGTCCTGTCAGGTTCATTACCAACTGTGCAGATCACTGTACTTTTCTATGGGTGTTGCATGCTTGTCTGCCCCTCAACCCTCCATAGAATAGACTGACGCTGTGTGTTTGTTCACGTCACAGGAAATGATCACAAAAGATTGTTGCCAGCTACAGAAATCTGATGTCTGTACAAGACTCAAAATCAGCCCTGTGTGGAAAGGATATAGTCCCCAGTCATGTTGTTAGGGGCATATTATTAGAAAAAAAATGGGGAACAGAATTTGAATGTGCTAAATGACATTTGGCACCTCCTGTCACCAAGTTTTGCTCCCTGACTTCTAAAAGTGGGGAAGAAGGATGAATTGAGAAAACGTAGATCTGGAGAATTAGATGATCCCGTCCCTTGAATTGAGTATTCATCACCAGGTGCTTTATTCCAGGTGCTTATCAATATGTGGCTATAGATCATGATGCTCTTAAAATAAATTTGATGAACCTCACTGTTATGCCATTTGTATTTATATAGTGCTGACATATTATGCAGAGCTGTACAGAGCCATAGTCATGTCAATAATTAGCTCACAATCTGCACACTAATGCATCACTTACTCTACCAGTATATTTTTGGGATGTGGAAAGAACCCGGAGAACTTTTTTTCTCCTTTATAAATGAGTCCCCTATAAACTGTCCTATAGAAGAGCTTACAATTTATTGTCCTTGTCGTCATAGTCTTAATGTTCCTATGATAACCCATCTTCTCCAGTCTTGGGGAGCTTTAATGTATCAGGTTTATTAGGTATTTACATGAAAACATGTATTTATGTCTTTCTCTATCCAGGATGACAAAAAAATTACTTACATACTTCATGATATAGTTAGTTAGTTAGTTGTTTTTTTTTGAGGTAGCAGACACAGGGGATGATATTTGCTTGATATGGAGGGGCATTACGACTAGCAAGCCTCCATGTTATTATTAATTAATTGTTGTTCCTAGGAAAGCTGTGAGTGAAATCTGAAGGCATACATGGTCTACAGACAGAACTCAGCAGTTAACACCTTCACCAGAGATTCTCAGTTATGAGCAAGATGGGTTAAAAAGACAAATTAACCTTTAAATGTCTCAATTATCAAGCGGCTTTGTTTGCAGTGTAATTATGGCAGTCAGCAGCCATGTGTCCCTGTGCTAACCTTACAGCTTACCCTTCTGGATCAATTAGCAGAGTTAAAGACCTTGTCTTTCCTGGAGAGATGGCTGTTTACCCAGACAGGGGCCCTGAAAGAAGTAAACACTGATAGGGACCTTCTCACTAACTTGTTTTCACCTCTAAAGCCTCATACACACCTGCAATTATTGTCGTTGGAAAGGATCTATCATGATCCTTTTCAATGGCAAAAGACTACACGATGCATGAACGAGTGTTCTATGGAGAGGGGAGGGGGAGACTGACAGAGTGGCACCCTGATGCGCGCTCTCCCCCTTAACTTCCATTACAATCGTTTGTAGTTTGTGGTTCATCGTCCATGGATCCGCCAGGACGGTCGTTCGAACGATGGACAACGGGCGCTGTACACATGCCCGATTCCCATCCGATATCGGCCCTATACCGGTTATCGGGCGAGAACTATTGGACGTGTGTACATAGCTTAAGATGGTAAATTGGACAAATATCTGCTTTTTTAGAATACAAACCTCTAATAACGGCCATGTACTAATGCTGGGTGCAACATTAGAACGATAGGTCAATTATATGAAGGATGATTTTCATTTGTGATCAATAAAATGATTGGCTTGCCCATGAACCTGAATTCAACATCAGGTCAATCAACCATTTTTTTGCTCCTTGAGACAACAAATTGTGTAGTACATGCAAATAATCAAGCAAATTTGATCATGGGAGAGTCCTGTGGAGCACCCCACCACCAACAATTGGAAGGGAAGAATGTTATACGTGCCAGGGACATGTCTGTCTCTGGCTTCTACGACATTAAAACAAATCTGCCTGGTAATAACTTTTTTTTAACACTTTTTGTTCCACTTTAATGACTTTGGAGTTCAAGCAAATCATCCATGCTGCATTGAGTCCACATTTGGCCTGTTGGTGCAATTCTCTAGGTGCTTGGAACTACTATACCTCAGGTTTGCACTGGGTAGAAGGGTCTCCAGTGTTCACAAAGGTCCTGGACACCTAGCCTACTTAATACTTGGGAGGAAAGTATGGAAAGTAGAGGTGGTGAGAGGAGTATTGGATATTCAGAGGGAATCAGATGGCCTTTGGGATCACTTGCTGTATATGGATGATATGGTTAAAAATGACTTTGCTAGTTCAACTATCATCTCATAGCTCTGACGACTCATTAAAATTTAGTTTCCTTAGTTCAAAATAATAAATGGAGACTTCTTCCTTATTTGTTTCCTTTACTATGATAGGATAAAAGCCGTAAATTGGATTTAATCATTACATTTGCTTGTGGATATTGATAAATCTGTGGCTTTGAGAGCTGGCATTAAGTTTGCTCATCAATTCTAAACTAAATTCTTAAAAAGTCTATGAAAGAAACCAAACTAAAGTGTGTCAAAAGATATGATACTTTTGTCACAGAGCCGGGCTCTGATGTGTCAGATGTATAAAGGCCATCACACCTTTCAATTAACGAAGAGGTGATAGCAGACAGCACAGCTGTGGGATGACGGTGTCAGAGGTCCGCGGCAGGCTGTCCAGTCAATCACTACAGAGTTTGGTACATTCGCAAACTGTGAAGATTTTCAAAGTGATGACATGTGCAAAGCACTGTGGGTATTCCATCTGCTAAAAAACATATTTTCATTCTACTATTTCACTGCAGAAATGGGCCCATCTTTCAAAGGAACAGTTCAGATACATATATTCATGTGCACATCCCCCTGTGTAATGACTTGAAAATGGGAAAAGATATCACTGAAGCAGAAATGTTCCAAAAAAGACCACATACCTCTCTGAGCCTGGCATAAATGCTCCATTGTTAAAAGTTCCAACTTTTTTTTGTTCACACAGCCTCCTCTGCATGGTGACTGGTAAAACCTGTGAATTAAAATTCCCACCTCGCTATGATGGGGAAAGGAAATACCAAAACTATTTGGGTAGAATTCCCTTTTGTCGTAATCATTTTTTTTTCAATGTCCATTGACACTTTGTTTACAAAACATGTTTCTGGCACACTAAAGCCGCATACACACGTGCAATAATAGTCGTTGGAAAGCATCTTTCACAATCCTTTCCAACGACTAGCACTGCACGATGCATGAACGAGTGCTGCTCTATGCGGAGGGGAGGGGGAGAGCGACGGAGGGGCACCCTGCTGCGCACTCTCCCCCTTCCCTTGCATTAGGATCGTTAGTCCTCCATCATTTGTGGATGCGCCAGGATGGTCGTTAGGTAGATGGACCTGTACACACGCCAGATTCTCGCCAGATATCGGCCCTGAGACGATAATTGGGCGAGAACTGTTGGATGTGTGTACGTAGCTTTAGGGACATTTCAGACTTGCAGTTGACCACAGTGTTGTACCGCAAGCTCAGCTGCGCCTCCAATCCTTCGTATTCAATTGAACAGGAGTGATTGAGAACCATTTTGTGCATGTGTCTCCACGCGGTTGTGTTGTAGATTTGCCACGATTCCTGCAATCTACACGTCACTTCTGATCACTTACTTTTCCTCCTCTAGAAGAGTAACGTATGCAACTACATTGAACAGCGATGCATTTTGCTGCTCCTAGTCAAATAGCTTCAGTTTGCAATGCGTGTGGAAGTGGCTAACCATTCAGTTTTCCACCGCAGGTGTAAAGGGGGCCTAAGGAATACTTTTGGAGTGTGTTTATAAAGAAAGAACTTTTAAAATGTAAACATAGGATGTTTCTCCCTTTTTTTCTACTCCAATAATCTCACTGTGCCATCACAACAAAACACACTATGGGAACATTCTAAATTATATACAAAATAAATAAAATGCGGTAGTAAATATTCTGCATAAGAGGTGTCCAGAAGAGGAGATTCAGGACTTGTAGTCACAAGATATAGGTGTTGAGCAATTGTAGGATCTCAATGTTTTACCAGGATACTAAAAAGCACGAGAGAGCCTGGCTGTGTAGATAAGAGCACAGAGGCTGCCAAGCTAAACAATAGGTTTTATGAAATCAAAAATTTCAGTTGTATGGTAATTAACTTACTTATTTATTATTAACATGATTGCTTTAAGAATTTGTTCGATTTTGGGCATAGTTGAGCTTCAAATATGTTGAAACAGTCAGCTATTTCCACGGGGTTTATTTCTTTTTTTTGGAATGTATATATAAAAGCTATACTTATTTTGTTAATTATCTTTTTTTTTCCGTTTTACATTAAAAAACACTTTTGTAACATACCCCTATAACCCACCCCGTCCCACATCCTCCGTCGGCTCTACCCATTGGAGCATTAACACATAATACTAAGCTGACAACATAATATATTACCCAAATATTACCCATTCATGTGCTTAATAGGGTACAATGTAATAAATAGTTACCATCCAAAGAGGTGATGGAATGGTGAAGTAAACACAGTAATAGTGGTAAAATAAGTAAATGTATTTATTCTGATGGGTGGTTTTTGGTCGGTGTTAATGAGAACTGTACTTTACACACTGTTTTTTATTCTAATAAAGCCTCACAATATTACAATATTTTCATGTAGTATTAGTATAGCTGTTCTTCATTGTTGTTTAGCAATCCACTATGCTGGATAGCTGGGCAAAAGAATGCTAATGACAGCTTACTATTGAAGAAGACCAATGATGTAGGAATGGGGGTCCCAATGGTGGCAACTAGGCCCCTGCTCCTAGAAAGCCCATAGGGTCCTCCACTAATTATTAAACATCTAATCATCACCCCTCACATTAGGTTGCCACTGTGGGGTATAAAGTGTAGAATATAGGTGTAAGTAACACGCTTTGGACTGGCCTATTCTGCCCTCCTTTACCCCAAGAATGACCTCTTTCTATTCTAGCTGAATCTCCCCTCAACTAGCTGTGACCCCTCCCCATGCTGCCTGAATAATTCCTCATCCAGTTGCCCCCGTTCCATTCTAGCCGACTATCCCCCCACCTGGCTGCTCCCCATACTTGAAGGTTGTGTCCTCATCTGACTGCCCCTCCTCTATCATAGCTAAATATCCCTTCACCTGACTGCCCCCTCTTCATCCATGTTGAATCTCCTTTCACCTGCCTGGGACCCCTCTCCATTCTTGCTGAATATTCCTTCACCTGATTGCCCTGTCTTCATTCCCTCTGAATCTCACACCTTGGCTGTAACCGTTGTTAATCCTGGCTAAATCTTCCCTCAGCTCGCTGTCCCTCCATCCAAATTCTGAATTAGAATCTATGGGTCTGTGGCTATTCCATTAAGACCGTCAGGGTGGGCACCTTTTGCTCTTCTTCCCCTCTCTATAGAACAGAACTCCACTGTCTGTACAGCTCTTGTTCATTTCTACTGTGGCTGGAAACAATCATTAAAGATCATTTCCAGTGACAGTTAGTGGGCCTCTGTACAAAGCCTAAACCAGACAGCACTATTGAAAGGACTACTGCATCTAAAACTAATAATAAGTTACTGAATAACCTGCTGGCATCTTTTAGCTTTCAAGGACTCCAAAAGATGGGTTCCTATCTTTGCCCATACACTATGCTAGCTCTTCTATTAAAAAGAATACAAAAAGAACAAAGAGCTAAGAGTCCAAATGTATAAGAAAATGTGCTCTCACCTGTACAAAAAATGAGATAATTAATCTTTATTGGTCTCCCTATTCTCTGCTGTCTTTTGTTAGAATCTATAGTATGATAGGGAGGTTTAGTTTCTGTGTTCCAGAAGCAGCTTGCAATATTAGACTTGATAATTCTCAGGCTTCTTACATATACTTTCCTTTGTAAAAGTTTTTCTAAGGAGAAATGAAAAATGCACTTTGGTATGTAAGTGTGCCTAGCTACTATTGAAGAAGACCAATGGTGGAGTGAGATTTGTTGATGTCATTACCCTGATACGCATTGTTCTCCTTGCTGGAGGCTCTGACATGAGGAAGCAAAGCTCTGTGTCTATGAAGATATCCATCTTCAAGCAGAGAAACAGTGCAGAATTAGGCTATGTACACACTTGCAATGGTTTGCGTCCGATAATCGGCTCAGGGCCGATATCAGACAAGAATTTGGCGTGCGTACAGCGCTTATCGTCCATCATCCGAACAACTGTCCTGGCAGATCCACGGACAATGGACGACAAACGATCTTAATAGAAGTGAAGGGGAGAGCACTCAGCGGGGTGCCGCTGAGTCGTTCTCCCCCTCCCCTCTTCATAGAACAGAACGGTGCTGTATGTACAGTGCTCATTCATGCATCGTGTAGTCGTTTGTCATTGGAAAGGATCGTGAAAGATTCCTTTCTAATGACAATTATTGCACGTGTGTATGCAGCCTAAGGGATGGAAAAGCAGTGATGGAGAAAGATCAACAGCAGGGAGATCACAGGCATTACTGAAGATGATTCCCTAGGCAATACTGAAAATGATTTCTTTGTCCTCTGCTTGACTTATGTGGGCACAGCTTCCAGAGTTCAGTTCCTCTTCATAGAAAAATATTGTCTATTCGTAGATACGCATACAAAAATGATTACCAAATATTCAAATATTTCTGCAATGTTGTATAATTTAAAACCTTGATTTTATGTATAGCTCTATATATACACATAATTGTCCCAGTGTTTGATTATTACCTATACAGGATCTTCTTCTTAATACAGTGCTTGTGGTTTTTTGTTTCTTTTTCTAAGTCCACCAGTCTGCTCAGACTGATATATTTGTCTATAGGCATGGCTCAGCGCATACACAAAAAAGTATTAATTTGCATGAAATGCAAAGTAACCTCAGAGAGCGAACATACAAAAATGTATATGTACAACAATAATAAAAAACATACAGCAAAACAAAATTTTAAAAAGTCTAGATTTACATATTGTGTTAAATAAACCAATAACTATCTTTGTAAAGTTTCTTCAGTACATTGTATCAAATGAATAACTAACAATTGGGCAAAGCATGATGCTGTGTAAAATCCTAAAATGTTTAGCCAACAAACTCCTAATCCAGTGAAATCAAGCCAAGGTTTTTAATTCTTCTGAAATGGGTTTTATTCACAGTTCCTCTGAGAACAGTACCTGAGGCTGTATTTTTTTGTATTGTTCACATCCTGATCATTATCAACACATCACAATGCATCACTCAGCCTCACCTTAAAACCTCAAGCTCCACAAAAACCAACACGAGTTTATGCAGAGCACAAGAATTCAGCAAGTGGCACAAAGACTTTTTTTTAACTTTGTAAAGTAAAGAGTTCTAACTTCCAAGTAGGTTTATCCTTAAGTTAGCTCAGCTTTTTTCTAATCATGGCCATTGAAGATGACATAAAAAGGGGCCAGATGGACAGAATACCACCAGGATATATACAGCATATTATCTGATTTCCAAGATCCTCCAGGATCATCTCTATCACACTGAACATGTTCTTGTTTTACTGGTCCAAACAAGGGACTAATAGATGATTTCCAGAATGTGTGTTTTATATATATATATATATATATATATATATATATAGTTTGTTGCTAAACAAAGCCACCTCACTCACCAATATGATTATCAACTATGTCAAATGATCACCATGTCATCTATGTCAGATCAGATAAATTTGTTTATAGACAAAGGATTAAAAATTAGGATTGGGATTAATTAGAATTGTGCCCTGATGGTGGTTACCTCCCTTATGCTAACCCCAGAGAATATTTAAAGTGAAAATATTCAAAGGAAGAGAAAGTAGTTTTTTCTCTTTATTTGTTTATTTAGTTTATAGAAGAAATATGCTAGACAGAGTTCATCCGCTACTTACACAAATCAAAATGTAACCCACTTGTGCAGTGGGAAAAATGCAACAGAAGTTCATACAGAAATACAATAAGGAGAAAGGATTATCTCAATTGCTGACGCATTTCGCCAAAAAGGCTTTATGAGGGGAGGTGAAGACAGGCAAACATTGTACTTCCAAATGAAGTAGTTGGGATGAGAGTACAGTGGGGGTCATGAAACCACAAAAAATTCTAGTATAACAGGTTTGGTTCCCAGTTAGTCTGCACGGTAAGGGTTAACATGAGACAGGCAGAAGTTCTTTGGTCTAGGTTCTAATTGCAAGAAATTTGAAGTTGGATGTATTAACTTCTTGGCTTCAAATATATAATGTACAAAAAGGTATATTTTTCACTAATGCATTTTTTTCATTATCAGAGTATAACCAGCTGTTTACATCTGCAGCCTATAGGTGCAAGTCCATTATGTCTAATGACAAATCTGACCCTGTGCTAGGGCAGCCGCTCTTCTTTTTACGTACCTAAATGCCCAGCCATACACCCCAAGCTTTTCAACACATTCCCAACTTAGAATTTTGAAGTACATAGATTTATTTTATCAGCAGTCAGAGAGAAGCAAGCAGCTTGCTGGACACAATACAGACTTCCCCTACAAGGGAGGAAAAGTGTTGAAGGATACTGACATCCTCCCACCACATTTTGCAAGGTTAACCTACAGTCTAACACAAAATCATATTTACAATATTATCCGGCAAGCAATACTAGCAAACTAACTAAGTAATGGAAGACTGCAAAAAACAATGTTTTTGTTTGGTAGAACACACTTAAAGTAATAAGTGCAGATATAAAGCACAAAGTTCACATTCCCTTTATTGCCCAGTTCAGCAAATTACTAAGTAAATAGTCAGAATTCATTTGCAGACTGACTTGGCTACAAACTACCTGTCAATGGGTGTTATATTTCCTTGAATTGCTCCAGCACCCAAAAAAATAACCAATGGCAAGACATTGGTGGTATTGGAAAATTGTTCAGGCAAAGCAATCGCTCCTTGTGCCATATTAGTAGTGACCCACAAAAATAAAACAGAGACCACATGACCAATGCCAAGACATTGGTCAACTGGTCTGTGCCAATGTGGAAAAGAGATTGAAAACAGATAGCTGTTAGGGCAAGTCCTAGACTGTCATACCACATCTTATCATTAGTACCCAAAACACTAAGCCAGACCACGTTACCAATTCCTCGACTTACAGAGGATACCCCAATTGATAATATAGGATGCTTTAAAATATTTGTACTGTAAAAAATAAATAAATAACACAATCAATGCCCATATTAACTGCTGATCAGACAAGAAATAGAGTTGTTACAGATAAGTGCATTGAGCATTTTGAAATTCACCTTTACATTTACTGAATTTGACATTTGGCTGCATCCAAACCAATGCTTTCACTGATCACATAGCAATAGTAAATATAAATTGTAACCACAACCATAATACAGATTCCTCTCCGGTACGCACAGTAACTTCCCATTGAGATGCCAATATTTTTAACAATTTTCAAAGCACCCTTTCTAAATTGGACATCTGAACTATATTAATTAAGGAATTTAGGCTGTTCACTTACCAAGATGAATTGTCACTCTGCACGGGAAAATTCACTTAGCCTAGTGAATGTGGTGATAGATAATTTTGCACAGAATGTTCAATTACAGGCAAAAACATTAAAAAAAAACACATTTTTACTTTGTTTTCGATTAAACAGCCGAAACCAGCAGACTTTCATATGTCATTTATTAAGCTACTTGAAATATTCTTAAAGCTGCGTACACATGTTCAATAATAGTCACTGAAAAGGATCTTTCACTATCCTATCCAATGATAAAAGACTGCGTGATGCATGAACGAGTGCTTTACATACAGTGCCATTCTGCTCTATGGAGAGGGGTGGGGGGAGAACGAAGGAGCGGAACCCCGCTGTGTTCTCTCCCCTTCACTTGATTGTTTGTCTTTCGTGGATCGGCCACGAATGTACACATGCCAGATTCTCGTCCAACATTCGCCCCTAGGACATTATCGGATGAGAATCATCTAACGTGTGTACGTAAGCCTTACAGAGGATTCACTTTGCTATGTGAACAGCCTATATTCCTTTAGTGAATCAATATCAGTGCTTAAACCTTTTAAATACATTATGGTCTACAAAATCTAGGACCAAAAATTAGCATGCTAGAACTAAAATATTTTACCTTTTTAGTGCTACTGTATAAAAATAATATATAAGTAAGTAAAAGTACAAAAGTACACAAAATTATTTAAACCTAAAAACACATTTATATACAAAGTGTGTAAACAGAGCAGAGTGGAGGAATAATAAACTCTTGCTACGATGATGCATCAGCAAATAAGAATCAGTAGTTTCCATGCCTTCGGTTTCAATTTTTAATACTATACAGAATGAAAAGCTATGGACAGCGCCCAATGCCTGAAAATTGGAGATAGTTCGTTGTTGTGCTGGGTCAGCTTAGTATTACACTGATCCAAATACTGACATAGGAAAAAAACAAGCTACTTTAATACATTACAGACCTGTGCAAAGGTAAACTCTCTTATTGGCGACATTTTTCCCTTACAATTTAGATATATGCCAACCCATAACAAATATTGCCAGAGTAAAGATTCCATCTGCCCATTTGGCCATTCTTTTTTCATAATCACCAGAAAAAAAACACTGCAGCACTAAAACTCAATATAAGTCTATTTTAAGCTTTGAGAACTTTTTGTACAAAGTAAACTTTTGCTTTTCTTTCTCAGTAAATAATCTTCAACGACTGCCTTGTTGGAATTGACACTACCTATGTTTACACACCTCCGACTCAACAGCTTTTCAAACACAGATTACAAAAGTATAAATCCACATTGTATTGTACGGCTAAACGATGAAAGATTTCCAGTTTCAGGTTGTTCACATTACTGGAATCTGAGAAAGTAGCAAATTCAACATCAACAATTTCCTTTCTGTAAAGCAAACAAGATCCCACATGTTTGCTTGATAAGGATCCACAAAATGCATTCAGATTCTAGAAAGGTCTGGCAGAGCTTGGCATGCATTGGTATGCACTTTACCTGAGCGGAGGTGATCAGACATCCAGCAAAGTTCTTAAGCCATCCAAGCTGTAGTCCTGAGTGGGACCATGAGATGTAAGTTTCAAATCCTTTTTCAAAGTCAGGTCCAAACTAGCCACCTCTACCTCCTGTAGTTGCTTGAAAACCGCTTGCAGCTTATGAATTTTTTTTTTTTAATGCTGTAACATGTTGCTTTGGCTGCCTTGACATGCTTCTCTAATCATGACATCATAAAGTCTCTATGGTTAGCTTAACCCCACCTGGGAAGTGTTGCAAAAGTTTTGAGTCTTAGTAGCCAATGAAAAAATTATTTATATATATAAATAGCACATAACTTCCTGACTTGTCAGTACTTCTGTTGCAGGCTCAGAGTGAGCATTTCCTTCTTGAAGAGCCCTGATGAGTTTTGCAGAGGGCCACTGGTCTTGAATAGAACAATGGTCTCTCTCCTATCTGCCCCTCCCTGTCTGACTATGCTGCTATCTGCTGAACAGTGCCACTATGTTTTTATGCTGGCAGCCTAGTGTTAAAATGAGGGCTCTGCTATTCTGCTCCAGCAGGTTTTTTCTCTTTTTTAAGCCTTGTGGCTAATTTTCTTGCTTATTTTACATTCCCACCACATACCTGGTGTTACTATTTCCTCCTGTTCCAGCAAAAGGGTTCCTAATCCTACAATGCAAACTGATTTACATTAAATATTTATCAGTAGCATTTATTAACTTACAGGTAGAAGGAGCTGATCAAACAAGTAATATAAATATTAGATAGAATTGATAAAAGGGTGCATACACCAATTATTGGAGCAGAGAATGCCCACTGTGCATCCAAAGCTACAGATACATATATGGATCCTTGGCTAATATTGATGATTTGGGCCGTGTGTTGGGTTCAATTGACAATCAAATATATCAGGCTGGAAAATTTGGTTGCAGAAGACACAAGGACGTTGCAAAATTTCACATGTGGCTCAAGTGCCAAAAATGTGTCACAGTTAGCTAGCCAAATCCATTGCAGACCATTTCATTTGCAGACAAAACCGACAGCAGTTAAATTTTTTTCATTTTGTGGTATGGTTAAAGAACTCAAGGGTCTCCTTCATTCACAATACTACAAAGGGAACCTTAACGTAAGTCGGTACTCCATTTTAAACTCTTGCAATTAGAGCCCTAGCTAAAGATACAACACTCTGGTCCCTACTACAGTCATATGTCTTTAATACAGTCTACGATCAACTTTTGGGGGGAAGCCAATTAACTCCACTGCATGTTTTTGGAATGTGGGAGGAAACCCACACTAATACGGGGACAACATACAAACTCCATGCATATAGTGTTCTGGTCGAGATTAGAACAAGGGATCTGGCGCTGCAAAGGCCAGAGTGCCAACCTCTAAGATTGTCACCTGAGATGATCACAACTGTGCAGTCCCAAGCAGTCCCCTAATGTCTGTCCTAGCAGGTTCATGAATGACTGAGTGGGAACAACCACTGTGCTTTCCTATGCAGGAGAGAACAATGGGGTGCCACTTGCTAATATTTCTGTCTACTTCATAGAACTGCACAGTGATGTGTACAGTTCTCATTCCTTCTCCTGTCACTGGTAACGATCATGAAAGGTCATTTCCAGTGACAGAAATCTGATGTCTCTCTGACGTCTGTACAGGGCTTAACAGCAGACGTCACCTTTATTTACAGGGAAAAGATCTCTCCTGTGCCTTTTTCTGATCAGAGTCCACTTTGTTAATAGGACTCAACCCTTAATAGCTTTATGGCATCAAATGCCATTCCACTGACCAATCAGATTTCCTAGTTGTTAGTAGCAGCACTCTCATTGACAAGCGGGTGGATTTGCATTCTTAGATAAAACTATTAATAGTTTATAATGTGTGATCTAAACAGCTTCAGCATTGGAATAGATAAAAATTGTGCATTGGTACTTTTTGTCTGCTTGTGACTGCTATTACAAATCTATGTGAAAGAGTGGAAATAGCTAAAATTTTCCAGATTGTTAGTAGTACATAAGAGCAATAAATCTATTTTTTGGTATGTTGGCATCATGCGTCATTGTCAACATATTTATAGGCAAAATGTTTTGAGAATCTGTTGCAAAGCCTAAGGCCAAACAGTTGGCTCAGTGAACGGCATGTTGGCCTTTGTAGCCGTAGAGTTGAAATCTCACCTAAGACACCATCTGCATGGAGTCTGCATGTTCTACCAATGTTTGGGTGGGGACACTCTGGTTACCTCCCATATTCTAACGACATGTAGTTAGGTTTATTGGTTTCCCCACAAAATTGGCCTTTAGACTGTATTCATGACATATGACTATGGTAGAGACATTAGATTGTAAGCCCCTTTGATAGACAGCTAGTGACATGACTATGAACTTTGTACAGCGCTGTGTAATATGTCTGCGCTATATAAATACAAGTTAATAAGAATAATGAATCAGTGGCAGTGTTGTCTGTCTACAATAGGAATTCTTTTAAACTGTGTACTCACTAGATCAACATATAAATTTTACATTGCATCAAAAACATAAATTTTTGAATGTAACAAATCAAATAAAAATAAAGACCAAAATTGCATGTATTTTCTAACAGGTTGTAGTCCATGTGTTCCAGTTACATTTTGCGGGACAGAACCAAAAAAAAAAAAGTCTATAAAGGGTCAGGATATTTGTACATCATCTGCGAATTCATTCCACCAGCGGCGTCCGCTTAACAAGCAGATGTTGCAGGAGGTGAGCGTGTGGCGGTAATTGTCTTCTCCGGGGTCACAGGGTGCCAGGGCAGGATTTGGAGCAGACTTCCTGCTCTAGAGCCACATTCAATGCTGTCCAGCAGAGATAAAAATAGAACAGGGAACATGCATGGAATCTGCGGGGACAGCTCCTCTCCTCATAACAACCTTAGTATAGTGAAACTCAAACTGTAACGTAGGTTTAAATCATCAGTTGGTTTGTAATACCCCTCATATACACGGAGTGCAGCACAGATACCTCCCCAGTCCCCCCCAACCTGCTTACCAACCAAAACCCATCAAAAATACACGGACATTATTTTGCTTTTTAATTGGCTGGCAAGAAGCGGTTCTTTAAACAAATAAATAAATAACCATAAAATATAAATAGTGAATAAACAATAAATAACCAACAAATAAAAAACATAACAAATAAATCCCATTTATCTTAACAAAAATATTAACCATAAACCAAAATTAACCCCCCTTTTATATTAACATAGCAACATCCCTGTTTTAAACCGTAATACCTAGGCTGCAGGTCCCAGAAGGCATAATCTGTACTCCACCACAATTTAACTCCGAACACAACACCTTGGCCCCTAGCTGCCCAGCACTGCCTCAGGAGCCATAACCATCAAACCACCGTAAGAGGGACCCTACCACCGAGGATCCCTCTTGCAACAAATCACTATTTTTCCATGCCCAGGATCCCTGCCAGCCAAGACCCCAACTGCCACCCCTAAAACATACCAAACCACTCCAGGAAGGGTAGGCGGGGAAATGCTTTCTTCCTAAAAGAGGCCCTCCCACTTCCGACTTTACCCTTTTAAACCCCCCTATTCCTAATAACCTTCTCCTCAACTCTCTGGCTAAACACTTCTTGCACCATTTAACCCTTTCTTACCCTGTGCTGGGGCCTCACACCCTGTCATGCAGGCCCTGCGCCTAATATTATACCGCTACGGGCCTCACTTTAGCCAAATGATAAAAACCAGGTATTGAAGACAAAGTGCAACTCCAGAAATCAGGTAAAATCAACAAGCAAACTGCAAAAGATTGAGAGCCCCTTTGAAGGACAACTAGTGATATGACTGTGGACTTTGAAAAGTGCTGCATAATATGTTGGTGCTATTTAAATAGTGGATAATAATAATGATAAATGTAAAGCAGCAAGTCTATCCTATGAAATGTCCCATGCTCCTCTAAAGCATTTATAAATTCCCTGAAGTCCAATATGTTACTGCACATGGTCCATGGACACAAAGTGTAATCCTTATCACTGTACATCCTGCATCAACATGTTATACCAGCAATGAATATTCACAGACGCTTCCTTTTCCCGAGATGACAATGAATATTGAAATCAGCTTCAGCGTTCTCACTTTCCTGCACACTATGTTGGACATCATGAAGCAATTTCAATGCAAAATGCATTGTTACACTTTGCCATAGTCACCACATTAAAAAAAGGAAAGATTTTTGGATTTGCTGGAGCAAGCACACATGCACAGAATGTTCATACAGAATGTGCATGGGGCATTAAGCAAAGTATTTTGTATATTAAAGTATTATGAGTGCTTTACCAATGAAGCATTTTTATTTTCACAGTACCTTTTAACATTCTGTGCAAAGTGCCTTCTAGCACCCATCAGTCATTAGGCAAAATACATTATAACTGCTACTGGTGCCACTGAGCAGTTTTGTGCATCCAACAGGTGGATGAGGATCTGTGCACACAAGGATCTGTGTATTATTAAGCTACGTACACACATCCAGTGTTTCTCGCCTGATAATTGGCTCAAGGCTGATATCAGATGAGAATGTGGGGTGTGTACAGCGCCAGTTGTCCATCGTCCGAACGGCCGTCCTGGTGGATCCACGGACGATGGACGATTAACCATCCTAATGCAAGGGAAGGGGGAGAGCGCACAGCGGGTTGCTGTTCCGTCATTCTCTCCCCTCCCCAGTGCAACGACTATTGTTGCACGTGTATATGCAGCTTTACACATACATATCAGATATCTTCCGGCATGCTGGTACATTATAACAATAGTACAAACAGACTCTAAACTGTTCCTCATTGTATCATAATCCATGCTATCATATTGTGCTATGTATGGGCTAACAGGGCTAGTTATTGAAATGCAGAATACAGAATACTGACACAGCTTTAGGAAATAGCACTGCAAAAAAGAAATGAAACCAAACACCGCCTCTGCCGCTCTCCCATGGCAAGTATAAAAAAAAGGGAAATTGATGACATATTTAGATAAGCTTTTCAAATTCATTTGTCACCCATCAGTAAGACAGAGCGCTTTGCTCATGACTAGATACATGGTTAATCGTTAACACAATCCATTTCTGATGGTGTGCAGTCCATCATAAATTTTACATTTTCTAACTGTTTGATCTTTTTTGTGCATGTGCATGTGTCATCAGAGCAACCAACTAGATTTCAGTATTCTGAAGGGAAAGCAAATCGAAACTCCAAATGATTGACAATTGAGCCTGGTACACACAGGCTGAGATCAGATTTGAAGTCAATCTGAAGCAAAATGAACTTTCGACCAATCAATACCAGCTCTACCAACTGCACCCGGAGCAGTTGTGCAGCCATTATTCATGTTGATATATCTGATCATGTGCTGTTGTTGTATTGCAGTGATGGACAATACCAGCTGGTTAATAGAGTTTGCAATGTTTAGAATAGGCCAGTGAACATATTATGAATGGTAAGTAGTATACATCTAAGTTGGGTGCTTTGTGCACAGCAGCTGTGCTCCTAGTGTACCAGTCAATGATAGGGTGCCCACAGTGTACCCAAGCCAGTCCCTGGCTACAATACCAACACAAAGTGAAAATAAAGATCATACAGAATTCTGTACACATGTGTGCAGTGTGTTAGGGCTTCCTACCGTTTAATTACCAATTGGAAAATGGGTTGTTTTAAGCAGAACAAAACCCTACAAATATACAATGGCAAGCAGGCAGGTTTATTTTTGCAGAAGAGACAGGTGTTTTCTCTTTTGTAATAACACAAACTTACTTACCTGTCTGTACAATATTTTCTAGAAAATACACTAAGCTGCACATGCACAGCTCAGCATATAATCCTGGCATAGCTGGCTGTCAGTAATGAAGGAACTCCTGTGCCCATGCACAGCAGCCTGGCCACTTGGGATTGCCGAAATATCCCAACCCATAAGAGGACCCCATGAAGATGGTGCCGGGGGGAGCAGAGAGAGCTGAGTTTAGGTAAATAAATGCAAAAAAGGGCAAGAAAGTTTGTTTTATTGCAGAAGAGACATAGCTATTGTTTTTTGCATTAAAAAAACCTTTTTGCTCACAATATTTTCATTGTAAGGATTAGTTCTGCTTTAAACTCAACACTTACAGTGGATCTGCTTGTATGTACCAACCCTTAGTTTTCCAAAGAAATGTGCCATTGTTTTCAGCTTTTGTTCATCCACACAAGACAAGAGCTCCAAACCGTGCTAAGAAGGTGCCAATTCCTACCTGTTCTCTTAGCCGTTCCTGGTGACCCATTATTGCTGTGGCATGATGAGGATATTTGTATTTGAGATGCTCCAAAAATGCCTCCCTCTTCCTATCCATATCGGAGGTCTGCATTCCCAGGATTTCTTTTGAACTGCGAGGTCCACCTACTGTGTGTCTCCGGGGGATGTTCCGTACAGCTTTGGGTGGGATGTGACTGTTTCCATTAGACAGGTTCTCTTTAGATTGGTGACATTCTGTTTCATCTAATGAGCCACCGAACGAACTGTTTTTTGTTTGACCTGAAAGATATGGAAAATATAACATTGTTTTAGCAGGAAGTATGCAAAAAATTTGGGTTTGTGTAGTTTTGTTTACTCATCGCAAGACTGTCATGTTTTCTGTTCTCAAATATGTTTGCAAATATTCACTATTTTTACCAAAATTTTCTAAAGCTAAATTTCCACTTGTGGAAGTCTGAAAAGATAAAGCTAAGTAATGAAAGGACGATCTATATGTATAGAGAGGGTGAGCAATATAGATATAAAAATACAAAAAACAGCCAATACCTTAAGTTGCTACAAGACCTCAAAGACTGATTGATCCTAAACCTGTACAGACTGATTGTCCACAGCGTGGAACTCATATCAGGATGACACAGACAGACGTACAAACCCAGGGAGAATAGATGTGCCAGTGCTAATTACAAGGGGCCCTGGATGATGAGTGCCACTTCCTGCAATGGTGCTCAGTAGTACTTAGCAGTAAGAGCCACTTCCAGAAACTCTCCATTCTCATCCTACTGTAGAATTCACTTCCACTGAAGAGGAAAGAAAATGCCACATTCCACTGCTAGAGCAGAAACCGCTGGGGAAATTCTCTGCACAGGATGTTACACACGTCACAGATTGGGAGGATTAATGAGAAATCAATGACCATATACCCAACCTGGACTTATCTTTTATCCCCTTTTTTATTGCCCCTACTCCTTTTTAATAATTCATTATTCTTTTCCCCTGATATTATTTATGGTCCAATCTCTTTTTCTCCATATACCTATATATATCAAATATATAGGTATATGGAAAATGCCATAGTAGATAGGAGAGCGGGAGAGAGAGAGAGAGAGAGAGAGAGAGAAAGAAAGGGAAAGAGAGAGAGAAAGAAAGGGAAAGAGAGAGAGAAAGAAAGGGAAAGAGAGAGAGAAAGAGGGGGAGAGAAAGAAAGAAAGAAAAAGAAAGAAAGAAA
>NC_092862.1:130588394-130640353 GCF_032062135.1 Pyxicephalus adspersus
TTTTTTGCTGATTTGTTGTTTTTGCTCCTTCCTACATCTCATTATTTTAGCACGCTTCTTTCCATAACAGACCCCAGCCGTAAGGAATTCCTGGAATGTGCTGGTAGATTTTAGCCAATGTTTCCTGCAGGGACAATCCTCAGTCACTTAATTATGTGGAAAATTAGGGAACAGATCAACCGACTGTGAAGGAAATATCATACAGAGGACGCAGCATGTCTATCAGTCAAGCCAGGTGTGAGGGTGGCTTTGATGATTGGCGGTGCGATCTACAGCTTCCTCTGAATAGTTAAAGTGAATGTAGGGGGACATTGAAAAAAATATTTTGTAGTAGAATGAAGGAAGCAACCTGATTTTAGAAAAAAAAATCACCTTTTGTAGCACCTTTGCCACAATACTGTTACCCACAGACTGATCACTCTTCTAGCCTCCTGGGGTGTCAATGCCCCACTCCCTGGGTCTACATCTATATTCCCCTTGGCTCCATTATTATTATTATTATTATTATTATTATTAATAATATTAATATTAATAAACAGTATTTATATAGCGCCATCATATTACACAAAGCTGTACAAAGTCTATAGGCATGTCACTAACTGTCCTTTAAATGAGCTCACAATCCAATGTCCCTACCATAGTCATATGTCATTAATGTAGTGTAAGGTCAATTTTGGGGGGAAGCCAATTAACCTCATTGCATGTTTTTGGGACGTTGGAAAAAAACGGAGGAAACCCACACAAACATGGGGAGAACCTGCAAACTCCATGCAGATAGTGTCCTAGCTGAGGTTTGAACCTGGGACCTAGCACTGCAAAAGAGGGAGTGCTAACCACTGAGCCACCGTGCTGCCCACATTATATTAAATAATATTATAATAATAATAATAAACAGGCTTTATACGGCGCCCACATATGCAGTGCTGTACATTAAATAGGGGTTGCAAATGACAGGCAGATACAGACGGAAGAGTTTTATAATCTAGGAGGTGCCATAAAAAAGTATGAAATATAGTATATAAAGTATATAAAAATATATAAAGTATATAAAACTTTAAGGGACGTAAAATAATCCAAATAGGAATACAATTCTTTAAAAAAATTGCGTTAGTACTTTAGTTTGCCATAAATATGCACACACAATATTCACTGTATACTCATTTCCACAACATGCAACATTATCTTTCCTAACAGTTTTAGTTTAAAATCCACACAATTGAAATTCAAGCTTCACTAGTTTATAGTAACTCCCCATTCTTGTCTGAAAGAACAATATATAAAAGCTTTTTGGTTTCTTAGCTTATAGCTTATTTCCTGAGTGTCACCAATTCCTATTACTTCTTGTCTGATCACAGGGGAGTTGGACTAAACTCCAGTAAACAGCTCGGTTCAGGGATCAGTGAGCAGAGATACAGAGACAGGGCTATGAGATGGCGCTGCTTCTCTTTTCTTGGAGTAGAAAATCCACAAGAGTTTACAAAACACACCCAGCAGAGCGTACACTATTATAATGTATACAGAAGTGACACATGACCCGGGAATCCTGCATACCACTGCCAGGGGACACCACTGTGTAATGTTTACCTGGATTGGCACAGTTCCTGTTGCTGAGTCAGTGGAACTCGCCTATTCCAACTGTATTTCAAGAAGAGGATTGCAAACAACCAGATAAGTATGTTTTACAACAAAAAGGACATTGCCTGTCTCTTCTGCAATGTAAATAAACTGTACTGCTTCTAAGCAGTTAGAAACCAACTGATTTTAGAGTCTCTGTTGATATCTTAAAGGATCTTTGGGAAAAGAATAAAAAAAAACGAGACAGTTCAGAGGTAGCTTTTTAAAGCTTTGTTTACTGTACACAATAAAAGGGGAAATAGTTTAATGTCCATATTCAGGGCACAGTTTCTGCAATAAATATCCTGCCTGATTCTACTTTAAAGACACTGTTGAAACCCTGGCAGGTTTTTTTTGCTGTGTAAGAACTTGTTGCAGGGACTTGTTCCCATTTCGTCATCATTCCCCTAATGTCAAAACGTGGATTGAAACACACAGGGGGCATGTCTTTGACAGCCTGGACTTACAGGAAGAAGGTTGAGTGACAGTGGGCATCATTCAGCCCAGAAGACATGGTGCTGGACCTAAAGAAGGACCTTCTGCAAGGGGCAACACTTATCAGGAGGTAATTATTGGAAAGGGAGTTGATGGTTGAGTAACATTAGGCATTGATCAGCCCAGAAGACATGGTGCTGGACCTCAAAAAGGACCTTTTGCTGGGGGCAACACTTATCAGGGGGTAAGTATTGAAAAAAGAGCTGCTTATTGAGCGACAGTGGGCATCAGGCAGCCCAGATCACATGGTGCAAGACCTCCATGAAGACCTTCATAGAAAGCCACTGGTTAAGTGACAGTGGGCATTAATCAGCCCAGAAGACTTGGTGCTGGCTCTCAAGTAGAACCTTCTACAGAGGGCAACACTTATCAGGAGGTGGGTAGTGAAAAGAGAGCTGCTGGTTGAGTGACAGTCGGCATCATTCAGCCCAGAAGACAAGGTGCTGGACCTCAAGGAGGACCTTCTGCAGAGGGCAACACTTATCAGGAGGTAAGTATTGAACAGAGAGCCACTGGTTGAGTGAAAGTGGGCATCAATTAGCCCAGAAGACATGGTGCTGGACCTTAGGAGGAACCTTCTGCAGAGGGCAACACTTTTCAAAAGGTAAGTATTAAACAGAGAGCTGCTGGTTGAGTGACAGTGGGCATCATTCAGCCCAGAAGATATGATGGTGATGGTGCTGGACCTCAAGGAGGACCTTCTGCAGGGGGTTACACTTATCAGGAGGTATGTATTGCAAAGTGAGTTGCTGGTTGAGAGACATTAGACATTAATCAGCTCTGAAGACATGGTGCTGGACCTCAAAGAGGACCTGCTCCTCGGGACAACACATATCAGGGGACCCACTGGTTGAGTGAGGGCATCAACCAGCCCAGAAAATATGGTGCTAGACCTTCAAGAAGACCTTCATAGAGAGCCCCTGATTGAGTGACAGCAGGCATCAATCAGCTCAGAAGACATGGTGCCTTGCCTTCCAAAAGGACCTTCTGCTGGAGGCAACACTTATCAAGAGGTAAGTATTGAACAGAGAGCTGCTCATTGAGTGACAGTGGGCATCATGCAGCCCAGACCACATGGTGCTGGACCTCCATGAAGACCTTCATAGAGAGCCACTGGTTGAGTGACAGTGGGCATCAATCAGCCCAGAAGACTTGGTGCTGGACCTCACAGAGGACCTTCTGCAGGGGCAACAAATATCAGGAGGTAAGTATTGCAAAGTGAGATGCTGGTTGAGTAATATTAGGCATTGATTAGCCCACAAGACATGGTACTTAACCTCGAAAAGGGCAATGGTGTTCAGGAGGTAAATATTGCAAGGAAAGTTGTTTGGGTAGAAAAAGCAATTGTTGTTTCATAGATTTGGTGTTTTTGGAGTTGGTGATTTTGCGGAAGTTGCCCAGGGATTATTATACGTGATCAGTGAAGATCTAACTCATAGAGTTCCTCCTACATGTAAGGCCAGCAATAATAATTGGTGCCCACAGAATGCCCAGGATGGCGCTCCAATAGATCTGTAGAGCTCACAATTTATTTGCTGTTCTCCCCAGCAGCAGTGACTCACCCGCAGACAAGCCAAGCTTCCTGAATCAGACAAAGTCAGTCTTGTTAAAAAATAAACATCTCGCTATTTGGCGGATACAGAAGATTATGGTGTATCTTTTCTTTTCTTATGACTTTCTATTCTGCAATAATCACGCCTTTGTTGGATTCACATAACAAAATATGTGCGCTTGCATTAATTAAATGTCCTGTGACCTGACATGTTATTAACAAAAGCGCCAAAATTCTCCTCCGTTTACTGGGAGCCCTGAAATCTTTACAATCACCTAATGGCTGAACAAAGAAAATGAAGACATTATATATTACATTCACCCCGCTATCATTTGGGCTTACGAGTCGGAAGGGAGGACAGATTCCGCATGCTAAATGCCACTGACACTCGATATGTGAGCTTAGCAGCGGACACGTCCTGGATCACATTTACAGGGCTGCTTAAAGCTGAACTCCAAGAAGATAATAAAGACACAAATTAATGCTGCTCTGTAATCATTATTACACTATTACAGTTTCCCAAATCAAATAATGACAGCGCCCCATTTTGACTTCATCAATCACCTGTAATCCTCGTACAGGAAGACAAGCAGCACATGCAGCCAATCAAATGAGCAACAGTGCAAAGAGCATGTTTATAGGAGGATAAAACAAAGTGACAGAGAGATGAGTTCATCAGTCTGCTGCTTGTCTTTTCACCGTCCAATCACCATCTGGGGGCGGGACATGACCTCTATGTGCTACTTAACTGCAGCAGAGGAAAATCAGGTCCTTTGCCAGGCAGAACTATGTAAACCTCAGAAATGCAAAGACAAAAATACAAATCATGGGCATACAAATGATATGTCCAGGCTGTATAATTAAGATCTTGAGATGAGAGTGATTGGTACATAGAGTTTTCTTGAAGTCACTGAAATGAGCACCCCGGCTAGTTATAGACTATAAAAAGTTACAGCTTTTGATTGTCAGAGATGTGAGTGAAGAATACCACTGAGATAGAAGGAGCAGTGAAGAACAGGCACTGTACTGTACTACTGGGAAACACAGCATTTCCAGAAATCCTAAAGTGCTAAAGCCAGGGGAACAGCATGACAGATAGAATTATCAGGAAGAGCTGAGCAGCATCAGATTGTATATTATTTAATGATGGGTATCCTATAAACTGTTGATTAGGTTTTAGGGGTTTGTAAACCCCCCGAAAAAACTCAAAGCTGATTGGCTGATCATCTATTATATATTCTGAGGCTTCTGTTTATGTTCTTGAGGATTTGGCTTACAATTTACAACACATTATTTTGGAGGCTTTATTTAAAACAATACTTATATGTCAGCTGCAGTATTTTTCTTCCACCACTAGATGTCCCCCAGTCATCTCAGTTCAAAAGCAGTATTATTCAACCCACTTGTGAGCCCAGACTTCCATGAACATACCCCCAGCCTGTGATTGGACATAGAAAAAGAAGCAGCTTAGAGATAAATTAATATCTCTGTTGCTCTGCTTTCTCCTGCCATCAGCATGCTGCTTTTATGAATTGACCGTATCCTTGTGCTGCTTCTCTCTCCCTTGACTTTTATACCTACCTGGATTTTAGCTTTTATTCAAGCTACTGGTTCTTTTATAATGTATTGTTCTCTAATAATCTCCGGGGGCTCATTAAAAGGCAATAAAAAACAACTTATAAAATCACCCTGATAAGAAAAATTTATTATATTTCAACATGCCATTCCTTAGGCCTGCATTAGATTTCTTTTTTCAGACTATAAACATTTTCTGCAAGTATCCAAACAATGCTTTTAGAATTTTAGTGTCCCCATGAACTAAAATCTCAGTGATGTCAGCCTTTTTAGCTATGTTCAGTGAACGACAAATACCTTTCCTCCCTCTATAATATAGATGAGGAGAGGGGGCAATGTTTTCAGTCCAGTTTAGGAGAGCAGCCCCAGGGTGTCAACAACACTTACTAGACATAATGGCCCTGATTTTTTAAAGCTCTCCAAGGCTGGAGAAGATACACTTTCATCAGTAAATCTGGGTAATCCAGCAAACCTGGAATGGATCTGGTCCAGGATTCAAAACATTTGCTAACAAATAGTTAATGACTTTGAAGAAATCAATTTCAAAGTTGGATCACCCAGCTTCACTGATGAAAGTGTATCCCCTCCAGCCTTGGAGAGCTTTAATAAATCAGAACCAATGACTGAGCATAGTCACTCTAGTACAGGGGTTCTTGACCTTTTGATGACTCCAGACCCCCAATGAATTGTCCAATATGGTCCCATACCCCCTTTAATTGACTGCCAAAATAATCATCACCATTCTTTATTTTAGTTGGCAGTATGACTTCCAAATATGTCAACAGCTTGAATTTACTGTACTTTAGATATGGATAGCTAGAAAGAGAACATGAAATAAAATCATAAGCATTGATAATCGTTATTTTATTTATTTACAAAAAGCAAAATTAAAAAATGACAAATATACAAACAGCTACAACTATTTTTACTATTGCGTTCTATTCACATACTACCTAAGTATAAATTATTACATTAAATAAAATAAATACCAGTACCCAGAGATCAAGTCCCATACCCCCAGCATTTGGTTCCCATACCCCCGGTTAAGAACCCCTGCTCTAGTGTGTTACTAACAAGTGAAAATAAACAAGAAAAAGGTTGGTAGAAGAAAACTAATGAAGCCATCATACCTAAGGACTGGTAAGATGCAATATATGATATTTTTGTTTTCAGCTTTAGATCCGCTTTATGGACAACATGCCTTTCCTGCTCAGACACATACCTGTAGGCAGCGGGTTACAGAATACCATTGCAGCAAACCCACACAATGCAAACTAATCCCTGCCATTGTAGGAGGAGAATAATCCTGTTACTCACCATTCACCCGGCCACTACTCCAAAGAGACATGAAATGCTCCGGCTTCTGCCTTGTACTCCCCTCCATTGTCTCAAAAGAAGTTTAAAAAGCAGGAAGGGATAAGACAGACATTCATTGCATGCGGCTGTGGTGTGACTCTTGGGAAGAGAAGTGCTCTGGCAGGGCTGGTGAGCTCAATCTAAACTCTGCCTCTGTTGGTTCGCTTCCAGAGCAGCTCTTAGCAAGGGCCCCAACAGGTGACGGGGCTTCGACGTGGGCACAAACAGAGCCTGCATGCTTTCCAGGACTGCCCGCTCCACATTTAGCTACAATTACAGCTGCATTATGGATGACAGAACTGCAGCAAATTAAAATTAAAAATCCTGGTAACTCTTCAGTGACTGGACTCTTGGTGGGCCATTCGTATTCACAAATGTGGCAAAAAACCAAGGAAGAAAAGTGAAAATGTTTTTTTAGGCAATGGGACCAGGCACACTTGACCCATCCAAATTTAAATTACACCGGCGGCTCCCGGCATTATAAACAAAGTTATTTTGGCAACACTAAGGCTTTATGCACACAGGTTAGATTTTCGTTGTTGGAAACAATCTATCACAATCATTTCCAATGACAAAAGACTGAGAGATGAAAGAATAAGCGCTGTACATATAGCACCAGTCTGTTCTATGGAGAAGGGAGAACGAGCGAGCAGCAACCCACTGCACTCTCTTCCCTTCACTTCCATTGCGGTCGTTCGTCTTCCATAGTTTGTGGATCCACCAGGATGGATCCATGAACAACACCGGACGGCCGCTGTGCACACGCCAGATTCTCATTTAATACTAGCCCTGAAGCTCGACAATCATCCGATGTGTGTATGTAGCCAAAGAGCCATTTCAGAACTGGGGTGAGTCGCAACCACGAACTGAACTGCGGTCCCCAACTGCTCCTATTCAAATGAAGTTGGATTGGGGACTATTTATTGCACATGGCTGCAGTAGATCACGGCATGCTTCCAAAAAGTGACAAGTTTCTTTTATTCCGCACGGTTGTTTAAAAATTTGGCCAAAGCCGCAAGAATGCCGATATGTAGATACGTCTATATAGTGGTAAGGTGCTGTCACCCTCTGCACAGTCACCAGGTTTTGTACAGAACCCAGGGAAGAAGGGGAACATTTTTATGCCTTGCAAAAAAGTTTACAAAGTCCTCAAAAGGTCATGGATTACTTTTTGCTATGTAATTCAGTATATCTTTTCCCTAATACTAGACTTTGGTGTACTGGCTTTTGGTTAATATTGCACTACTGTTTGCATGCACCTACTTTTAGTGCATTTTAGGGCAATTAAATTTTTCTTGAGCAAAAATAGTCAGTGAACTAGCAGAAAGGTCTTTAGGGCTGGCAGACAGAGGCTATGCAGTAAATGCCCCCCATAGTTGCTGGTAGAGGCCTGTAATGTAAGGCAAACATTACAACCTTTGTTGCTTGTGTCCATGTAAGAAAGATTGCCTTTACTTACTGTGTGGTCACCTGGACCCCAATGCATGAACAGCAATAAAAGCAAGACAGCATTTCTAATTCTCCCTGAACTCTGTGTCCCAATACCCTACCTTTATATCCCTGAAAAAATGGAAATACAAACAATATAAACCTTTCCTCATTCTATTCAGAATAAGAACATATAGTATAATAGGGCAACATCTGTAATAATGGGCAACAATGGGCTGACTATTGGTTCCCAGACAACATGGCTGCTTCAATTATGTACACTTGACAAGTCCACTTTAAATATTTTAGAAGTGGCCTAATCTAAAAATACCTGAGATTATTAACACCGCTCTTTTCATAGGAACAACGGCAGTAATTCCAGGTAGTAATCCTTTCATTTGGGTATCAGGAGTTGGCCCGGCTCCCAGACAGTGGAGACTGCGGACACAAAGAGTTTATAGAAATGAGGTCAGGTCAGGGACGGCATGATTGCTGCTCTGCTACCTGTAACCATTCCTAGGAGACTGACACACTTTCTACAGGTCTCCTACAAATGCTGTATTCCAGTTCGGTGTCACATTACCCATTCCTAAGGGGAGGAATTTTAACTCTGACTTAAAGTGGAACTGAATCCCAAAAAAATGAAAAGTCAGCAGAAGTAGAGGTTTTTGGTAAGAGACACGCAAGATCTTTCTTTTGTTAAAAGAAAACAATAAATAAATCTTTTCCCCTGCTTCATGGCTTTATGCCTACACTGCATGGCACATGCCCCATACAGTAAACTCTATATGGCACATGCCCTATGCAATGAACAGTTCGGCTCTATACCCAGCATGGCACAGTTACAATGTAACTACTGCACACATGCCAGAGTTACATCATCAGTGGGTGCGGTGTTCAACCCAAAAATGTTTTTAAGCTGGGTGGGAAGAAATATTTGGTCGGTGGTAGTCCCTGTAACCCCCCAGTAGCCACCTAAAAACAGCCAGGTGGATACTGAAAAGTGCTGGGTGGTGTGCCCGGGTAAAAGGGGTTGGGAAGAACACTGGGCTGTACAATGGCCCAGGAGGATCACCATGGACCCGGTTCAATCAGCTGCCAGGTTGGCGCCTTCAGAAGATACAGTGGTACCAAGAAAAAAAAAACAACTGGAAAAGCTGATAACATTGAGATTTTAGTTCACAGCATGGGACATTAGAAAGACACGGAAATTCTCTCAGGAACAAAATGTATTTTTGTGTACTTGAAACATACTGCAGGCCTGAAGATTCGGTTTCAAGGCTGGTGATTGATGCTGTAGGGGAAGGCAAGCATATCTCTCAATTTTCTGAGATGAGAAAAATAGATGCACACTTTTAAAGAAAAAAATGTAACTACAGGACAAGCAGAACATGGAATTTATATGCCAATAAATAAATAATACAACCCACATTTGCATATTTTCCAGCACTACGTTCTATTTATACTGGCTTCACAAAATAACAAATGCAGGTGGGATGAGGGGTTAAGTGTAATATAACATTTAGATATTTAAACAATACATTTTTGTATAAATCAAAGACGATGTCAATGCGTCAAACCTAAATAAGAGATAAAAAAAATGATGAAAATAGATCAGGGATTGTCAACCAGGGTTCTATGGATCTCTAAGGTTCCTCCAGAGAAAGGGTTATTTCAAGGGTTGCCCCATGTAAAAAGTTGGGATAGAGTATAAAAAGGAAGAGTCCCTTTAAATAATTAGTATATATATATATATATATATATATATATATAATCATTGTGGTTTGTGGCTAATAAAAACTTATTGAAAGATGAAAATAGGTAAAAAAAAAGGGCTTTGATCGTTTTAGTGCACCATCCATATTCTTGTACGTAAAGACGAGTACATAAGACTGCGTAAACTGCGATATTTCACAATACCGACATGTCTTCAGAAGTGTCACTCACGGATTACTATGACATCCAAGGAATCCTGTATTTCAAGGTGTACTGATTTAAGAACATGACATGAATCGTGCATAAACAAAGCACGGTTTATTCTTAAATGTGGGAAATTTTTACATGTTTTCTTAATTTCGGAAAATATGCTTTTAGAATGACAAAGTTTGTGTTTGAGATCATAAAGGGTAAATGTATGTACAGAGAGCATAATTATTCTTTTGAATGACTCGCCCTGACCTAAAGAAGCCCCATATACCTAACAAACAAATTATTATCTGAATCCCATCCTGCAGGGACCAGAAATGGCCCCCATACACACTCAATAGTGAACGTGGTTCACTATTTCAGAAATTCAAGCAGAAGCAGCTGCCCAATGTGCCCCTTGATGCGTACGTAAACTCAGAATTTTCACTTTACATAAAAGGGTAGACAACCCTTTTATTTTACGTAAAAGTTTTGTGTGTTTGTTTTTTTCGTTCTGCAAGTGTAGTGCAGCACCGCCCCCTAATTCTTGATCGCCTAGGTGGTCGAGAATGAATGGAAGTGCAAAGCCTCCCAGGATACCTACGTCAGGCATCCTCCTGGGTGCTACTTCTGCGCATGCCTGAGCATCTTGGGCATGCATAGAAGGATCCTTTTTGCGCACTTTTTGCATGCGCAGATCGCAAAGTTTATTTTCATCCTACGTCACCCGAACTTGCGTCTGGGTCAGGTGATGTAGGATGAAGAACAGGAAGAAGAAGAGAAGATGGCGGTGCCTGGAGCGCCAGCTCCGGAACAATGCTGGACCTGATGCAGGACACCCCCGGAGTGTTCGGACCACCCTGCGGGATTGAAGGTTTAGTTCCTCTTTAACTACAGGTTAATAACCAATACTTACAGCAGTGTTTCTCAACCAGGGAACCCCAGCTGTCATTACTGTGGAAAGAATGCCCCGTACATTGCTGGCTATTGGGAAGAATGGCATCCTTACAAATAGCCAAAAAGATCATTGGTGTCAGTAAACCTGGCCTAAAAGTCAAAATTTTCTCATTGCTCAAGGAACCCCTAGAAACCCTTTTTGGAAAACACTGATTTACAGTGCCAACCATTAGGTATGCAGCAGGCAGCATTTGCAGGTGGTTAAAAGGCAATATTATATTCCTGACAAAAAGCATAGTTGTTGGCACCTAGGCACCACTGTAAACTCTCATTGCTAATAAACCCTTACTCTAAACACACCTCCAATAAAAATAAAACCTTCTAAATAGGGAAAAGAACAATCTATATCTTTCCACTAAGCAGGAGAAGCTGAGAGTTTCCTATCTGGAACAATGGAAATCACTTCCATTGATTGTAATAATGAAAATTCTGCCAGTAGTAAATCACTAATTTCACAAAATTGATTTTATCTACAGGACCCCACTAACCTCTTATGGTGGGATTTTATCTATCAAGGAGTGTAGACCAATCACATAGAAATGTTAGTGCTCACTTATCTCTGAAACAACTTTATCTTAACCATCCAATGTGCAAAATGTATTTCTTGGATTTAACTGAAAATCCAAAATAAACACCACTCCTCGACTCACTCTTCACCTTTATTAGGCCTGACCAACGTTCACTGTACAAAATTTGCATTCACTTTTGAACAATGAACAGTGACTAACCCCTTAATAAACCACCCCTTTATGTATTTTAGTTGGAAGCGTACAAAGTCACAGATAATGACAGGCAGCTGTAATGAGGCGTCTCATGTTGGTTGTAGAGGTGAGCTGATTGTGCACAGTCTGAGACCTGACTTAAGAATGAGCCGCCTAATGAGAACATTTCTTGATGACTATTTTAGTCCCAGGAAATCGGATCTGTGCACAGGGCTGCATACCACTTCCGTGTAGCCTACAGAATGCCAAACAGCTTTTTTTTTCAGGGACAGGCTATTAAAAACGTAGTTGCAAGTTGTTCCCGATCTCCAATATGTTGTAGATTTGTCCCTAGAAAGTGTTTGTCCTGGGAAATGCCACACCATTCTATGCTGACCGGTCCTTTTTATATTGTAAGCAACATATCAGGGACGGCTCATTATCAATTACTATTGTCTGGAAACTAGACACATTGGTGACTTAATTCATTGAAGCTCTTGTGCTCTATTGGATCAGAGAAATTTGTACATTTTTACTACAGGCCTGTTTACTAATGTCATCACATTTTCAACATTATGTAAAAAAGTAAGTTACACTTTCACAAATTTTTAATACACAGTTTTTATAAAGTGCCAACATGTTACTCAGTGCTGTACAATGTTCATAGTCATGTCACTAGCTGTCCCTCATTTGGGCTCAGAATATCATGTCCCTACCGTAGTCATATGTCCTAATACAGTCTAAGGTCAATTTTGGGGGAAGCCAATTACCTAACTGCATGTTTTTGGAATGTGGGAAGCAACCGGAGTACCCGGAGGAAACCCTCGCAAACACAGGGAAAACCTGCAAACTCCATGCAGATAGTGTCCTGGCCGAGATTCAAACCTTGGATCCAGCGCTGCAAAGGTCAGAGTGCTAACCACTGAGCGACCGTGCTGCCCACTGTATACCCCAAGAGACTGCAGGCTGCTCTTTCTGCTCACGCCTAAGATTGGGTACTGCATCATCGGGGGCTTTGATTTCACAATTTAAGGCCCAAGGTCAGGTCACATGTCTTCCCCCCAAATGTTAAAAAATAACACTGATATCACTGTTCACATGCGTAAGATCCGGTGCTTCTTTTTTACATTTGAGGAACCTGGTAAAAAAAAAAGATGGCTGCATACAGAAAGTTGAGCCCCTGAAAGAAGATGGATCCAGGACAGCATAGTATTCGCTGGGCACGATATGTACATTGATCTAATGCCTTCAACAAGTACATTGAAATCTGTTTTTGTTTTACTTAGCTAACAAAATACATTGTAGTTTGTACACTTTTTGTGGGACTATCTAGGCTCTCTTTTGGCAATATTGTTTTGTAAAAAATATGTACTTTTTCGTTTAGTTTTTTTAACATATACAAGTGTTAGTTCAAAAAAATATGTAGTTTTACCATTAAGAAAATAAGTAAAAGTAAGCATGGCAAAGTTATTTCATACAGAAAGTTTTTTTTGTGCATTTTCTTGATATGTAATACTGAAAAAAAGTTACGAACCAAAAATGCTTTATGAAAGAAAAAATGATTTTAGGAAATCAATAGAAAAATTCCTAAAGGCAAAAGGTAAAGAAATAGGTAAAACGTTCAGACTAGCAGTTTTTCCAGACAATACCACTCTGGTTAACTACATTTAGAGGCCCCTAAAAAGGTTTAACATTGGAACAAATAAGTTATTCAGTCACCTTTTTTTTATGTGTATGCTAGTGGTAGCACTGCTGTGCAGGTTTTTAGATGCTTCAATATCTAAACTGCACTGTATCTCTCAGATTAAACTACTGGTCCATATTTTGCCAAAATACGTTTCAGGACCGTGTTCGGCTAACTTAAACTGTCACAAATAGATCTGCAAACACCAGATGACTAGGATCCAAAACACGGGTCACTGAGTTATCTGGACCAGATAAAGTGTCCAGTCAATTGCGGTTGCAGTCAAGGTCATCATCTGCTTCCGGTTTTAATTTCAGCCCATAAATCTAGATCAGAAACTGAGATGTGTTGATTTAAAATTCAGATTAGGTGATAAATTATATGGATCAAGTCAAATGGCAGAGAGTAAACAGAATTTATCAGTGAAAAGAGCTGCTTAAAGGGAGAGCCCAGGAAGGCAGGGGGTGTCACTGGTACTAAAATATTATATTAATAACAATCATAAATATATGAAAACATTAGTTTAAGAAACAGATAAAGCAAAAAACATAGGAGAGCTTTACTTTTAGGTAAACTGCATTCAGAGTACAACAACTCCATCTTTATACTCGCCCAGTCTTGGACCTATCACCCACATCATTGTGGTGCCACTCCTCTTCCAGACTGAATGACTCCCAGCATCATTCAGCTCATCTCCTGTAAGCCCAGGGAGTCATGTCTCCTCCCCTATCCCAGACACGGACACAGTACAAATTCTTGGGAAAGTGGACTCCTATTATTGTGGTGCTGCCCATCGGTCCACCACTTGATGAAAAGGATGGTAAAATAGGGGTATACAGATTTTTTTTTTTTTTTTTAGAATCATGGTTGCATAGTAGGGGAGTGAGGGTAAACCCGCCTGTAATTGGCATTTTAATTGCCCGTTAAAGGTTTTTCCTTTCTATGCCCCTAGCCCTTTAAAAAATTAACTAAATTCCCCCTTTTCATGATTCCAGCAGGTGGTTTTGCAGAAATATTCTTCTACAATAACTAATCTTATGCCAAACTATCAAACTTTTGCATGCACAATTTCCTTGCATGTGTTGGGACTAAATAAAAATTGCATGTAGTAAGATCATTGCGACCTAGCCAATCAATATGGCCAAGGATCAAGATATGGAAGGAGAGAAGAGAAAGATGGCGGCACCAGCGACGGAACGGGGACCGGTGAGTATTAATGGGTTTAATTCCTCCTTAAGTGTGACTCAGATAGGTAACTACTTACCTTCAGCCCTGCTCCGAGGACCTTTCCACAACAAAGTCTTGGCTGCATTCCTGGACCACTAAACCTTTGCCTGACTGCCTTCAATCATTCCTAGTACTGGGACCATACTCATGGCACTCTGGCCCATCCATAGGAGAGTCAGGGTAAAGGAACACTCAAAGGATAACATCCCTAAGGCTGGCTTCACACTTATGTGGTGCCAACACCCTGTCCATGTCCCATACAATGGCTGCAAAGAGTCTGCTGGATACATTTACAACTGAAATAGAACAAGTATTTGATTTAAAAAAATGTTATATAAAAAAAACAATATGTATTTATGATGCACAGTGCTTTAGCAAACTAAATGTCATTTACTTATGGTTTACTTCTACTTCAAAGGTCAGCTTCAAAATCTTGACAGCTGGAGGCATTATCATGATATAGAAAGAGGCAGACGGGTGTACTTTCAATATCCATCTACATGGGTGTTAATTTCATTGCGAGGCTGTCACTTCACAAGCTTGTCTTTCACCATTATATTACACAATTTATTTTTGATTAGAGCCTTTTATAGGTAACAAACGGCACGCAGTCTCGGCAGCTTCTGGTGAAGAGGTGAGGATTAACATGATAGATTGCCCGAGAGCAGAACATTTAATGGACAAAGCCAATCAGATCTGACAGCCCATTTATAACAAATGTCTTTTATACAGTTTATATTCTAACTGTACTCACCAATGTACTCATGCAATATACTTTTTTTTCCTCCCAAAAGGAAACATACAGTATTTTTTTTATTATTTTATAACATATATAAAATATAACATATACATGTATGTATATGTTATATTTTGTATATGTTATAAAATAATAAAAAAATATGTACTGGAGGCAGCCATATTTCCTATATACATTCTCAAGCTTTCTGCTTTATGCTACACACTGCTACACATCAGTTTGGCTTTACTGACGTTTCTCACAATGGAAAACTGTCCATCCTATTCCTTGAAAATCATTGATCATATTCCAACAGATGTTCAGCAAAGAAGCTCCCTAGTTTTTCTACAAATGTAGAAAACTCAATTTCATATTGGGATCGATAACTACTAAATAAAAGCCCAGTTTCATTTCACATAGTTACGTCATAAGTCAGGTTGAAAAAAAAGACACAAATCCATTGAAGTCAACCATAAGAATATAAATAAGCATACTAGAAAATCGTAATATTTTAGACAGAAATTGAGAGACATGAGTAATCTAGGGGAAGTTAAAAAAATGAATTGAAGTAAAAAAAAATCTAAAAACTTTAAGGGCCCTTTCAGATCCCTGCTATCAAACCAGGCAGCCGACATCTTCTGCAGTTTGCTGTGTTACCGGAAGAGCCAAACTGTACTGCAGGCAACAAGATTCACACGCAGTTGTGGCTCGATGCAGATTTTCGGGCAACTATGGGGCCAAAAGTGGCGTAACTCTTTTCTTTACAGCTATATTTACTTTATTACACTTGAATGATCCTCCAAATGGTGTTCCTATGACCTTTGACTTCCAACTTGTTTTTGGTGCCATGGCGTATTAGTGAGTAGTGACAAATATGTACCGCCGTCTTTGGCAGACCTGCTGATGGCTATACTTCCTATAGGTAAAAGCAGTGGTCACCAATGTCCGTGATAAAATGTTGGTGGTCCACAGATAAATTTGGACATTATTTGCAATGTTTATGTTTTATTAAAAAAAATAATAATAATCTAATAAATTCTAATATTCTGAATGACAATTTTCACCTATATATTGCACTAAATTCATGAACCGTACTAGAGCCTTTACCGTAAGGGAGGCACAGCGTGACGTCAGTGTAGTCTCAAGTTGTATGAGGCAACCATTGCCGAGCCGTACGCTTCAGTATTGTTTCCACCATTACAACAATCACCCCGCTCCGCCAATACTGATTCTCATCTGATTGTTTTATTTTATTTGTTTATTTCT
The DNA here is from genome assembly GCF_032062135.1 of Pyxicephalus adspersus. Classification (NCBI taxonomy): domain Eukaryota; kingdom Metazoa; phylum Chordata; class Amphibia; order Anura; family Pyxicephalidae; genus Pyxicephalus; species Pyxicephalus adspersus. The sequence goes on from NC_092862.1 coordinate 130,604,891, forward strand.
CAGATGCTTTTTTAGGTAAGTATGACATTAACTGTGTATTTTCTTTAATTTGTTCTATTTAATGGCATCAAATATTTTGACTTTGATAACTATCATTTCTTGTTTGGTCTTAGAATAAATCAAACCCATAATCAGTAAGAAAAAGCAACAAATATTTTGCATTTCTTTAGTAATACCAAAAATAATGCAACTAATGATAATAGTCACAATAGTAATACTTCAGTTAGCTGATCAATGAATCAGAGCCTCCACAGTCCTTGTCAGGCACCATTAGGAAGATCTTTATTTTACAAATGTATTTATCTTTTTAAATAAATTTATATTATTGGTCGGCAGGATTTAAAATGATAAATTTAGTGGTCCATGAGGTCCGAAAGGTTGGCGACCAATGGCTAGGAGGAGGGGGTGAAGCCATAATTGCTCAAGTGCTGACTTCCAGGTTGACTTCCAGGTTGGAAAGGCTACCTAAATGTTAGTGTAAGGATAACACTGCAATAACTTAAAAGTGAATTTGCCTAAATATAAAATATGTGTTTTACTGCAAATACACTATACTTTCCCCTTTTCCCTTTTAGCTTTTAGTTCTCTTTTACCCTTTTAGCTAAAATTCTCTTCTCCATATAAATTACATTAAATATTACGCACTATTGAAATTATGAGAGTTGAAAATCTAATGTCCATATTGAATTAAGGGCCACATCTAAATTGTCGTCACCACTCAAACCCAATGGACCAGTTGGGTCGCTACCATAGCTCTGTTCATTGAATAGGTTATATACAGCAGAGTATTGATGCCACTACTATTTTACAAGGTAACATATGGGTTGGAAAAGGCATTTGGTGTACCAGGAGTTCAAGCTAAATAAAATAAATTATATTTTTTATATTAACCTTCCAGGATGCAAAGAAGGTCCCAAAGGCCACCAGTTCTTTCTACTGGTGATCCTTCTAGCGATGCACCAGAAAATTCTGCTAGCTTTTCCAATGCCTGGACACACCATTTGCTGCATTTGCAATCATCTAAAATGAGCGCCCCAAAATCTTTTTCTGGTCTCCAACGGATTTTAATATATGTTATAAGAATATTTTTTTTACATTTAGAATCACAGAACTTTAGTTTTCAACTGATTTTTTTTCAGCAATGTCACTGATGTTTCAAACAATTACTGGAATATAACTCTTTTAAAAGTGTTGGTGTCATTAGCAAAAAGAAAAAAAAGGATCCCTTACCATAAACCGTCATGATAATTTTCCCTTAACTTGGAATACCTCAGCCACTTCCACATATCAAGCATTGATCATTGTCTGAAATAACAGTCCCACTGCTTTTCCTGATTAGAACAAGTTACCGTAAGGAATACAAATTCGGTGACTTCAAAAATAAAGTTTGTTAAAACGAGCTGAGTTGTCCCGGTAGGAAGTTCCCTTGTGTACTCTACATACAAAGGACGGAATGTAGCAAAGAAAAAACAATTCCCAAATGCGATATTCAAGAATCTGGCACCATTTCCAGCCTGCTAATTGGTAAAATACCAGAACACATGTGCCAAATAACAACTAATAATTCACATGCAAATGGACCAGCGTATTACTTGAACAGATAAGGAGAATAGTTTGCTGTAATTTGAACATATGCCAGTAATTGCATTTGGCAGAAGAACAGCTATTTTGGGTACAAACAGCCATTAGCTTGCGTTGTTTTAAGGGGTCCTGCAGCTTTGTAAATTCCTGTTGCATGTTTTATGGAAAGGGACTGATATATGAACATAGGAAGCCGGGGAACAAAATGGTTCTTTAATGATAAAGAGATTTATGTGGGCTAAAGAAAGTATACAATGCAAAGTGTGCCAGGGTGCCTCGTTGATGAGTGGGCATAGTGAAAAGTTGGTGTTCCTAAAGAACAAAGTTTATTGTAACATATTTTATTACATATTTCAGCGTCTGCTACATTTATGACTCCCTGCATGTGATGACATCTTACAGCTGTACAGAAAATTGGTGCCGAAAGCCTGCCCTTGGCTAGGAGCTGTGATTTTAGGTCTGAAAAGGGAGCAAAGGCTAAATAATGCTCAGTATGTGTCAATAGCTACTGGTCACACTTCATTTATTGTCAAAATGGAAAAAATATCTCCATGGAGGGCCTACAGTCCAAATTATTTTACTGGCCCTAGCCTGAGGGGAAAATGCCCCACTTGCCAGTGCTCCTCCATATACAGACTTAGGAACGTTGTTAAGAGGGTGGTCAGCCACCCAACCACTTGTATGTTTGTTCTAACTCTATGCAAAGGGGGCAGATCAGGAAGAAGAAACATTTCTAACCAATTGGTCCGATCATATCCTCAAGGTGGCTACCAGGGGCTGTTTGAGGTAATATGGTAACTCAATACGGCCAGATTAGCATATACCCCCTACCTAAGACACATTACATACTTAGTAGCAAACAGCTACATTAATACAAACATACAATACACATAAGGGTCCTGTGTTATTGGACAGGCTTTGTATTTCAGAATACAAAAGCCAGGTGTATGCAGAGAACCTAATTTTTCACTTATGGGCTGGGGGTAAGAAGAAGACCTATATTTTAATTTCTTACTTGCAGGGTTCCTTCTTTCCATAAAACTTTTTTCGGGTTGCAATGTACATCTTATCTTGTTGACATATGACTAAATGGACCCAATCTTGAGCACGACCCCCTTCCCCTTTGCATGCCACAACCCCTTTCCACTTCATGGATCATCCAATTACTGTCTGTGCTGTCTTTGCTCTTCCACTGCCCCTACATAAACCTTTATGTAGCGGATGGAGAAGGGGCCAAGCAGAATACTAGAGTTTCACCTGAGCACTTGACCAGCAGCAGCCTGAGCACTTCACCAGCAGCAGTCTCAGACCTTTACGCACACAAGGAGGACTTTACAGGTAAATAAAATACATTAAAGGTGTAGAAAGCACATGTAATCTTATCATTAGAATTTTGTTGAAATGATCTCCCTAGTGACAGGGTCTCTTTAATGAGCAGGGTGATTCTTCCTTTTTAAAGATAGGGGTTTGCAAATTTAGAGAATCAAAATAACTGGCAGAAGTTGAATTTGTATTTGGTACATCTGAAGAAACAGATGCTCAGTGCAGGAAGCCAGCATCTACTCTTTCATAATGACATTTGCAATTAATCAACATATGCTTCTACTTACAAAACAAACAAGGAGTGGGACTTATTTTATCAGACAGAATATTTAGGTGCATGGGACTATCCTTTTAGAAAAATACATGCTTTACTTTTTAAATGTTAGTCTACGTAGGAGTCACCTAAAACAAGAGATATTGTATAGCCCTATGTATAGGCCCTACATGATATTACACAGAACCATGTATAGCCCCAATGTGACACTGTATGGCCCCAGTGGGATACTACATAGCCCATGTATAGCTCCAGCATGATATAGTACAGCACCATGTAAAGACCCAGTGTGGTACTGTACCTTAAGTGCGATCCTAAATAGCCCCAAGTATAATCACAGTGTGATACTATTAAGCTCCATGTATAGCCCCAGTGTCATACAACATAGCCCCAAGTATAACCCCAGTGTCCAAGTATAAGCTCCAGTGAGATACTAAATACCCCCATGTATAGCCCAGGCATGATATTGTACAGCACCATGTATGTCCCAGGCATGATATAGTACAGCACCATGTATAGCCCCAGTGGGATACTACATAGGCCCATGTATGGCTGCAGTGTGATACTATATAACCTTGAGTGCGATCCCAAATAGCCCCAAGTATAATCCCAGTGTGATACTATATAGCCCCATGTATACTCCAGAGTGATACTATAAAGCCCCCTGTACAGCCTTAGCCAGCCTTAGTGTAATACTATATTTCCCCCTATATGCTCCAGTATGATACTATATAGCACCCGGTAAAGCCTCAGTAGGATACTATGTAGCCCCCTGTATACTCCCAGTGTGATAATGCATAACCCCAGTGTTATACGGTATCGCCCCATTCTGTAATTAAGCAGGAAAAAGGAAACATGGCTGACAACACTGCTTGGTATTTTAGCACAGCAGAGGCTCAGTAATGTCAGCTCACCACAGTATGTTAGGAGATCACTGAATCAACAGATATTAGTGTATAGGAAGGAAAACTTGTCCCACTTATCCTTCCTACCTTTCTGACCTGATAGAAAAATACTCTCTCAGCCGCTCTCTTTGCTCCTCCAATGACCTTCTACTGACTTCCTCACTCATAACCTCCTCACACGCACGGCTCCAAGACTTTTCTAGAGCTGCCCCAACTCTCTGGAATGGTCTTCTCATCCTATTCAGCTTCTACTTTCTGCTCATTTAAAAGAGCACTCAAAACCCATCTTTTCTAACTTGCCTACCTGTCTTCTTCTGTCTCCTAAACCCTCACTACTTCCCACCATTCCCTATCTCATCTCCTATTGTGTGATACTTCCCTCAACTGCTAGATTGTAAGCTCTTCGGGGCGGGGTCCTCTCCTCCTCCTCCTGTGTCACTGTCTGTAACTGTCTGTTATTTGCAAGCCCTAATGTACAACTGCGTAATATGTTGGCGCTATACAAATACTGTTTATTGTTAAATGTTTAATATTAAACATGGCTAAATGCACATTTATTGCAGAAATATGTTGGACACTTTTGGACACAAATTTAGCCTAGACACCCTATAAATGTTACATTCCATAGTTGAGAATGTCACAAAATGTCACCCATACTTTATAATCCCGGGGAAACCTTCCCTATCTTGGGGAGCTTCAATAAATCAGGTCCACAGAGTGATCATTTACTTTTCTATATGAACAGCCTAAATTCCCTTAGGAAATCACCCCCAATGTTCCAGGGTTGCAGCCTCTTTTTTTTTTGAGATTGTGTTTTTATTAATAATTATTTCAACAGAATACAAGAAAAAAAAAAAAAAGACAAAGAGGGCATTAACACATAACAGAACTGTGAAATTAAGACATAGCGTTTACAGATTTTGAGAATTACAATAACCAGGTCGTAGACAAACTTTGCATTCAAACATCAGAAGGTAGAAGGGTGGGGAAAACAAGGTGTTGGGGATGTGAAACTATCAAATAAGTAGAAAAACATTGGGGGGTCATCTGGACAGGTTAGCATAGAAATGATCCCAAGCTTCTCAAACTGTTTCAAACTTGGCCATCGTGTTTCTAAGGAGAGCTGTAAGGTATTCCATAAGGCGTATTTCTTGGATCCTTGTGTAAAGGTTCTCCATGGAGGGAGGAGAAGGTGACTTCCATTTAGTAGGAATCAATGTGCGAGCTGCCACTAGTATATGAGATGCTAGCTTCCGAGACACTTTAGGAAGTGCTAGAAGGGGTTGGCCTAGTAAATGTGAGAAGGGGTCTAAGTTCACAGGTTGCTGGGTCACACTGGAGAGCAGATCGTTAACTCGGGCCCAGTAGGCCTGGATAAGGGGGCAGAACCAGAACACATGTTCTATTGTACCACGGTGGTCTTTACACCTCCAACAGGTGGGATCAACATTGGGGAACAACCGGTGGAGGACCTCCGGCGTGTAATACCACCTGAGCAAAATTTTATATAGGTTCTCCTTATACAATGTACAGATAGAGCTCCTATGTGCTGCCTCCCAAATGTCAAGCCATTCTTCGGGGGCTAGGGATCGACCCAGAACCTCCTCCCACCTAAGCATGTATTTAAGCCTATGTGGAGTGTCCTGAGAGGAAGCATGTAGGAGGCGGTAAATGGAGGAAATAGCTCCCTTGGAAAAGGGGCCTTCCATACATAGCCTCTCAAATAAGGTCACGTCTGGAAAGGTGCCTGTGGGTTGGAGTGCCAGGATGTAGTGTCTTATTTGCAGATAGGCATAGAAAGAAGTACGGGGCAGCTCCACCTTATCACCCAGTTCAGCGAAGGAGAGTAACCTTTTCTCAATTGGATGTAGGACATGCCTGATTTGAAAGAGTCCCCTGTCTTGCCAGGTGCCAAACATGGACCCAGTTAGACTATCCGGTATCTGTGGATTAAAAATTATGGAGGTCAGCCTGGAAGCTGGAGAGCCCAATGCATAAGTATATCTACAAGTCCTCCACACATTCCTGGTGAACACCATAGGTGCTGTTAAATCAGAGTCCGTTAATAGTAGCGAGGAGCTCCACAGCATAGTATTAGGATGTACAGGGGCTATCCAACCCATCTCCAGTTCCGCACAAATACTAGACGGATATGGGGAGGTCCAAGTTATAAGGTGCCGCAAATGGGCAGCGAAGTAGTATTTGTGAACATCAGGGGCTCCTAATCCTCCTCTATCTCTGGGCATACAGACAATGTGTTTGGCCACTCTATGCCTTTTATAGGCCCAGATAAAACGCAAGAAATTAGATTGGACTCTCTTTAACGCCTGAGATGGTATTCTAACCGGCAATGTCTCAAATAGGTATAACAACTTAGGTAAAAGCATCATCTTAAAAGATGCTATCCTGCCCAGTAGTGATAAAGGGTGGTTCCTCCATTTATCTAGAAAATTATTTACCTCACGAAACAGTGGAGGAAAGTTGAGAGAATACAGTTGGGAGTAAGAGGGAGTAATTTGGGTCCCCAGGTAACAAAGGGAACGTTCCCGCCAAATAAATGAGAAGGAGCCCTGCATGGCCTGCAACTCCTGCGGCAGTTACCTAAGGAACAATTGCATTGAGTAAAAAATACCCATCAAACTCAATACATCCAGAGGTATGGACTGCTGACGTTATATACAAATTCTGACTTTTCCTGTAAATATCTGGCCCAACTCAGACTACCTATCCTCACTATTGACCTGGTAATGGAAAAGCAACAACCAGCAATTAATTATTATTATTACGCAGTATTTCAATAGCGCCAACATATTATGCAGCACTGTACAATAAATAGGGGTTGCAAATGACAGACAGATACAGACAGTGACACAGGAGGAGGAGAGGACCCTGCTGAGAAAAGCTTACAATCTAAGAGATGGGGAAGTAGCACACAATAGAAAGGGGTATATGGAATGGGGGACAGTATTAAAGGTTGTAAGAGACAGAAGACGGGTAGTATGAAAAGTTGAGTTTTTAGAGCTCTTTTAAATGAGCAAAAAGTAGGTGCCAGTAGGAAGACCATTCCAGAGAGTTGGGGCAGCTCTAGAAAAGTCTTGGAGCCATGAGTGTGATGAGATTATGAGTTAGGAGGTCATCAGTAGGTTATTGGAGCGAGGAGACCAGCAAGGGGGATATTTTTCTATCATAATAATCAAACTTTAAATGTAAAAAGTGATGTTTGATGATATTGTTAAAATTTTCCTTCTCTTCCTGTTTTAGAGACACATTAGTAAGAAATATCTCCAATGGGACATAAATATACAAAACTGAGACAGGTTTTTACGCTATTGCTCTCTGTTTCATGAACTTAAGGTTCATTTGAAATTTTGTTTTTATTATTTACCAATGCACACATTATCAGTAGGCACATCTGGTTCTATTATTCTAGGCATTGTTGCATTTGGGTGGGTCTAGTTCAGGTCTGATTCTGATTACACAACTTGCAATCCTTAAAGAACAACTTCACTTTTAGAGACACTCACAGGGGCAAACATAGGGTGGTGCAAAGACCTGAACCCATTTTAGCCAACATGGTTCCCAAATGGGGTTTCAAGTAATTTCTGCACAGGAGGCCACTATTAGAAAAATCCACCACTGGTAGCTCACATATTTAAATATCATCCTCAGACCATCCCGATGTGCAGACATGTCCGGAGTAGCATGGCCATGTCCTGACTGGGGAAGTATTTTGGAGAACACAATGAGTGGTGCATATAAATTTATCTATACATTTATTTGTAGATTGTACAACTACTGTGACCACATAGCATTTATGAGCATGTTTATAGGAAGGGTGCACTGTTATTAAAAATTACACACTTGTCCTTGCTCTGGTTGCCACCTAAAATATAACTGGGCAGCCTAGAATGAAAAGAAGCCGTGTTTCCCACAATACAGCCAACAGCATCCTAACTTTAAGTATTACCTGCTCTGCTATCAAAAATCTACTCCTTGGAGACAAACAACCGATTCAGATCAATGCAGTGCAAGTTGCCAGCTCCAACCAGTGCCCTCTATTGGTGCTCAGAAAAACATCCTATACAGCAAAATATAATGCAAATACAAGGCCAGGCCAAGATACTGGAGACATGATTCATTTCCAGTAAAGAATAACCATTGTATTGATATTTTTATTTACGCTGCAAGAAATTGTAAAAATATCTTATGTTTAGAACAGGTATGCATGTAAATAAAATTAGCTATTCCAGAACAGCTGGGTAAGCAGGCAACAGGTGCTCTTTAATGAGTTTGCTCATCTTGGTATAACTATAAACCTGACTCATTTAGCAATATAGGAACCTACAATTTACTTTTACTGATAAATATTATACCAACTGCTCTCCACAGGCCTGCTATATAATTAAAACTGCCATATAGCAGCTCAGCTCAGTTCCAGTGCATCAGCCATCAGCCGTGGAGCTTGATGGCGCTGAAGTAGACCACACATTCACATAAATAAAATCGATGCTGTGCAGTCTATGGTCTGACTTGACTGCAGTTAAATCCAAGGTAATATCAGACATATAAATAAAATGGGGACTAGGACATTCTCATCAGCAGAATGTAACATTATTAAATCCATTGGGTAATCAGTAAAATAAATATAGATGACATTGGCCTCTCAGTTATAAAGAACAGATTGCAATGATATTTCAGTGTGCTGATTAAACTCTGATGTGTGAACATTAGCTAGAACTGCCATAAAGGGTTAGTTCACGGACAACCGTTGTATCCAATGGGAGTAGACATTGGTGGCTTTATTCTTCCGCCAAGTTCCAAGGGACTCCAATGATGGAAGACAGAAGGCCTTGGAGCTGACAGTTCAGCATGTTTTGGCACCAAGGTAACAGAACAATTGCTATAATTTTGAGGAATCTGTAGCGGGGTGTACATATTAAGGGGTTTGTTTGGTATACAGGCTTAGTTTAGGGATTATAAATGGGTTAGCGTAGTTAAAGAGTTAGAAGCCTAGTTGGTGTATTTGGAAACTGGGAGGGGGTATTTACTATTTGAGGAAGAGGTTTAAATTTTAGGGGGGCTTGCCATGTGTGAGGGCTAAAGAAACTATATATGTAATCTCTGGTGAGAACTTGCAAGTGAAAGGGTACTTATGTAGGACTAGAATGGGTACGTGAAATATTTCCTACCTCCATGTGTTATTCTCACAACAATTGGATGAGTGAGCTATGTCTCTCTAAAGCAGAAGTATATTCTGAAATATTTCCATCGGTAATGGAGATAAACCCGCTCATATGGCCAATGAAGGTGTGGCACACAGAGATAGGTAAGTATTTAGTGGGCACTTTTTACTGATTTTGCCATTCTTATCAGTCACAACAGTGAGTAATGTCCATGTAATGTGTCATAAACCCACACACAGTCGTTTTGTGTTGCATGCACAGGGGGCCCAATTGGTGCATAGACTACAAAGGGCTAATTGCAATTTTTACGAGACGAGAGGATCGGAGGAAACAGTAATAGCGAATTTCTTAAAAAATCATTTGCTATTAGTTGGCAAATGATTTCAATCCTGGACCGAATCACATCAAGGTTTTTTGGATCACTAAGGTTTCTGTATGATAGTCTGCAGATATTCTCCAGTCTTGGAGACTTTTAATAAAGCAGACCCCTTGCCTCTCCATGTGGCAGGGAGTCACAGGGGGTCAACCAGACGTTGCCCCCCTAACTGGAGAAATCACCCTAACTGGGAGCACAGCCAGCAATAAATAACCAAACGAGTTTATAAACCTTCTACAATCCTGGAATTGGACTTAAATAAACTTGGGATTATAAAGAACCAACACACGCTCTGGTTTAGAATGAAATCAGTTCGAACTTTCAGACCGATCATAAATTTCAGTACAGAACAGCATTTAATGGGGAAAATATCATGTCTAAGTAAAGTAAGAAAGGAAAGAAAAATGACATGGGGACATTAAATTTCGCTCTGAATATGCTCTGGTGCTCCAGCCATTGAGATCTGACGGTAGCATTAAATGGATTAAGTCACGCCAGTAATTTTCAGCCATGCCCTTCAAGCCAAAATCACCTGCAGGGGCCATTTTGCTTTAAGACAGCTTAATAAGGACTTGTCACAGCTGGAAAAGACACACATCAATAAAGCGACCAGGAAAAACATATTCAAACGCTTTTTCGATCCAGCTTTCCAAGCACTTTTACCACACATTAAGTTTTAATATTGTTTAGCAGTCCGATAAAGGTATTTATGAGCATATAAACAATCGCAACAGCTGTGGAGGTACGTGGCTTTGATGCCTAATGAGGAAAGGTGTCAGATAAATAAGCTGCTTATATTGCATTTTGCAAAAACACAGAAAATCCAGTATGTACAATGCTTTTCCTTACCATAAATGATTATGTACCAGCATAGGAGAAGGAAAGGTTATTGCTATAGAGTGGCCATTATCAACTAGGTTTCTGTGAAACTCCAGGGTTCCTTCAAAGGTTGCCTATGGCTGATCCAATGATTCAATACAATTGAATGATGCCTGCATAGTTTTGGTGCCAACACCACTTGGCAGCACCAGCTGCATGGCTGGACTGATGTTTTTGTTGTCTATAAAGGTGGTACGGGGGCTTTTCACTGACCCCAAATAAACTGGGTTTAGCAGGGGTTTACCAAGACCTAAAGATTATGAGGGGGTGCCGAGAAGTTCCTGGTGATGATTTTTGTGAGTTCCTCCTCTGTGATGGGCTTATTAAGTTGCTCCAGGTACTCCGGTTTGAGCTTAGGGAGGGCTACCCGTTCCAGATAGGAATCTATTTTTGGCCCCAGAGATCTACCCAATAAGGTTTGAGCACCATGAACCGATTGGTAAAGACGAGAGTAATAGGCCTCAAAGCAGGAGGCAATATGGGAGGGATCATAACGCCCCAGCCCTTTCTCATCCCGAATTACCCCAGGGGTGGACCGTAGTTGCATATCCCGTAACTTACGAGCCAGCAGAGTATCTGCCTTGTTACCTTTATAATAGTACTGTTGGCGGATTCTCTGCATTGTCCAGCTAACCTTTCTCAATTCCAGGGCTCTTAATTTAGACCGGAGAGTTGTTAATTCCCTCAAAAGACTCAAGGAAGGCCTTGCTGTGTACCTTGCCTCCACTGATTTCAAAGCCTGGGTAGTAATTGTACGTTGCAGGTTAGAGTCCCGCTTAAGTCTAGTGCTCAGGGCTATACAATGTCCTCTAAACACTGTTTTATGGGCCTCCCATAGCGTGGAGGTATGAGCAACAGACCCTTCATTTTCACTAAAATAAGTTTGCAACATTGAGGCTAGGGTGGATTTGGTGTTTAGGTGTTTGAGCAGGTAATCATTCAGCCGCCAATGGCAGACCCTCACGCTCCCGGGGGAGACACTTACATCCAGTGTAATAGGGGCATGGTCAGACCAAGTAATAGGATGCACCTCCGCAGAGATACTATTCCTCAGGAGAGGAAGATTAGTAAAAAGGTAATCAATACGAGTGTGGGTTTGGTGCGGGGGTGAGTAGAAGGAGAACTGTCTCCCCGAGGGATGATGGATCCGCCAGTTGTCATAAAGTTGGTATTTCCTAATTAATTGCCGAAAGGCCCGAGATTGTTGGGACATATGGGTAGAGGGCTGGGAATGGTATAATGAGTGTCTGTCCTGTGTGGGAGAGAATGTCAAATTAAAGTCTCCTCCAACTATCAGGTAAGTATGTACAAAATTCTTAAGACTGGACAGAACTCGCCCTAAAAATTGAGTCTGACCAGTATTTGGTGCATATACTTTGCATAGGGTAGTGGGCACTCCTTGCAAAGTGCCATTCAGGACGATATACCTCCCATCCACATCTATAATGGAATGGGAAAGGGTAAACTTGAGGGAGTCTTTTAGAAGAATAGCCACACCCGCCCTTTTCCTACAGGGTGAGTTAGTGAGATATGAGTGGGGATAGAGTCTGGAGGCAAAATTACATGAAGCCATGTTATCAAAATGAGTCTCCTGTAGAAAGGCAACATCCGGAGACAGACGTTTAAATTCTCTCAAAGCTAGCTTACGTTTAGTATTCGAATTTAGCCCCTTCACGTTCAAAGAAAGTATCCTAACAGGCATAAGGTGTGATAAAGTACCAGAGTATTGCAGCCAGAGCCACCCATAGGACCGAACATCTTCGGATAACCATATAAGAAGCCCACCAAAGCAAGCCACAACACCACAAAACATCACATTCACAACAATGAGGAGGGGATAGGGAAGCAAAGTAGATTCCCAGAGCAAAAACATGTAAAACAGGGAACAAAAAGAAGAGAGTGAACCAAGAGGTTAACGTTCGCCAAATGGCAAACAAGGAGGAGCTGACATCCACCGGTCCCTGCCCCTGATAAAGTGGGTGCAGGGAACAAANTCGCCTGGCAGATGACCAGCTTCCCCCAGGGGGGCCAAGAACCCAGAAGGCCAGAGCAGGTGAACCAAAAAACCACAGTAAGAACATCATGGTGTCGGCCAGCGCCGATCACATTCAGGGTATGCCGCAGGGAGGACTTCAGAGCAGCCCCAGCAATACGCAGGAGCAGCTCCGAGCCCCCCGGGCAGCTACAATCCTGGGCAGCAGAACAGTGAATCACATATGCAGTACAAAAAATGCAATAAGGCTACATAATCTGAGCAGCAGCATTATAACAGCTAGCAATCATGGAGCAATTTTGGGTCTAATACTCAAGTGCCTCAGCTATAGAGCATTCATGCAACATGGGTAAACCAAGATAATAGAGTGGTCAAGGTGATTTCAATATAAGAGCTATAGGCTATAATGCAATAAAGGCACTTTACATATCAGTCCTTCGCTGCTTCAACGTCGGGGATTGGGGGTTCGATCATTTGAAGAAGTGGAAACCAACTGTTTACCGCTGAATCGCTTTCTAGATGTCACCGTCTGCCATGGGGGAGAGCGAGGTCGCAAGGGATCTTCCCGCTCCCATCCAGGCAACTTGGGGCGATTAATGCCCAGCTCTCTGCAGAAAGATGTCAAGTCCTCCGGTGACCGCACTGTGGCAGACCTCCCCTCATGGCGAGCTGAAAGACTAAAGGGGAATCCCCATCTATATGGGATGGACTGATCTCTGAGTACAGTTAACAAGGGTTGAAGCAAACGGCGGTGTTGTAGTGTATGCCAAGATAAATCTTGATAAAGTTGAAGTGGTGCCCCGTCAAACTCAAGATTGCGCATGTTCCTGGAAGTGGTCATAATTTCATCTTTCAGGCCTGCATCTATTAACTGACAAATTACATCTCTAGGCCTGTTTGCAGACCCCGGTGCCTGGAGGTGCGAAAGGCCCTGTAGATCTGGTTGGAGTTACAGGCCGTCATGAAGTTTTTGTTTCTCCAGGGAAAGGAAGGACACTTCTCCCCCAGCGTTTGTGACATCTCAGTGTGAATGTCCTTTGCTGACTTTCCCTGGAGAAACAAGAACTTATATAATAATAATAATAACTTCATGATGGCCTGTAACTCCAATGATGTGAAGCTTGCTTGTGCCTCTGCCATCACAGCTTCTCACTAAAAGAAAAAACAGTTTTAGGAATCGCAAAGACCTGATATTTGCACAGTTACATACTAAGATATTAGGCTGTCATATACCCCACACTCATTTTTCTATTTCATCTAGAAATGGGCAAAGCCAGGAACTTCTCAGCACACCCTCGTATTTTAGAGTTCCTCAGGGGTAAAATAGGTTAGAAAAGGTTGCAATAGATTGACACTTGATTGACAGCTCTGAGTCTCCTGGGGCTCCTGCCACCGCATCCATGATAGAGTATCAGGTCTTTTGGATGTCTATACCAGACCAGCATTGATGATATGCATAAAACATATAAATGCACATTTAATCTTAAAGGTTCCTTTAAATAGGGATCCTTGTTCATTTTGTGAAAGCAGGGGACCCTCTCTGGAGGTCCTTGCTAGACTAATCCTGCCATAAACTAGACATTATTTTAAAAGATTAGATTTGAAAAACTTAATTTACAAAGATACACATTGAAAAGTTGCTGGCTTTGGGGCCCCATGAGCTCTCAGACTCAGTGACTCTGGTATAAATTCATGCTGAACCACACTGCCGGCACATGACACGGGTTTTCATTATGTGACGAGTAGTTGAGGATTGAAAACTTCCAGGATTTTATGCTTGTTAACCTTGATGAAATAATGAGGCCAGAACTCCTGGCTCCATATCCTAGTACAAGCTCAGGGCAAAGACCTCCTCTTAAACCCAGCAGGGATCGGAAACTTAGGTTCAAATAGCAAACACCAAAAGAGCAGTTAAAACAAAATATATTGATGCCTAACAGAACAGGCAGAGAATGGGGTTAGAGAATGGGCAACTACATCATTATGTATAGAAATGTTACAAAGAACATGCTTTTTTATAGCACTGAACCAATATAATATAGCATGTAGTCAGCAAATAAACAGTGCCACATAGTGGCCAAACCAACCAGGATCAACAGTTGGGAGGAAAGTTAGAATATCATACATCAGGCAGGTAAAACAATTAGCTGAGCGTCAGAACATTGCAATAAACACATCAGATAGTGATCTCTTTCTCACTGCTCCATAGGAAAATAAAAAATTGCAGATTTCGGACAAGTTTTTAAAAACTGCTTAAGTTTTCATTGACTTCAGAGTTCAGAAAAGTGTTGTTCGAACTCTATTTAATGTACAGCGCTGCGTAATATGTTGGCGCTAAATAAATCCTGTTTATTAATAATAATATTAATAATAATATTAATAGTGTAATGCTTTTACTTGCCAGGCTGTCAAAGAATAGGTGCACTTTAAAGCAAAGTGCCCTCATCACATTTGGCTGCTTTCCCTGTCCTAAACTATAGAAGTCAATGGAACTGTTATGTCTATGGAGCTATAATGCACAGGTGCAGCTAGGATAGCCAAGACCTATAGCACATGATGAAACAAATAGCAGAACAACCCCACCATCAGATCTCTGCAAAGGTAGGTAGATCAGGTCAGGGCAAGGGGGCAAACAGGACAGTTTGTTATAACGTATGCTTATTCTTTAAAAACTATCAAGACTCCACGCTCATCTGTTCTTTCTGAGGTTTACACTTTCATGGCTAGAATAAAAATGACACAAGTCCATCAAGTTCAAGCAATGTTTCAATGGCACTAGATTGTGACCTCTAGATTGTAAGCTCTTCGTGAGTGATTCCTCCTTTATCAATGTCTGTATTCGTCTGTCATTTGCAAGGTGAAAGAGACCACCTGTTTAGAACCCATATTACAGAGTTGACAGGCACTCTTACCATGTCCTGGTGACTATCTAATGTAGAACGTTTTACCCACACAAACTCCTTGAGGATCAGACCTGGAAACACAAGGTCTAAGGGCTGCACAATAAGTACCAGTAGGTTGCATGCAGTTATGATATGATGACAAGTGACCAAGTGCAGGTTTTTCTTTTTCCTAAACTAACCCACATTAGTCTTACTGCTACACCTTGGAAATATAACTTTTTGTTCACCTAAACAGTTGTTTTTCTGAGCTATGGTAAATGGTCAGATGGATGCAAACTGTATCCTGGTGTCATTTACCCCACTGCACACACACCCGCTGGGGGTACATTATCAAGCCTGGCTAGGGTCACATGACAATGCCGGGGTGATTGGAAATGACAAAGTGGACCATGTGGGTCATGGGAGTGGACAAAGGACAGATAAAGAAATTAAATGATACTACAGGTGAAGTAGGCAGAGTTTTAAGGGAATGGTGGTAAACAGTATCGGGGGTCTGCAAACCCAAAATTAGGCTTTCATGGTTCCCCTCAATGCAGAAAGCACAGTCTACCTGTTCAGTACTTAGGTTTTCCAGGCAGGAATTCCTGTACTGCCTCAGTCCACCCCACTCTCTTCTGTTGGTAATCTGGTCTGATATTATTCCTTCTGGATTTATTATCCAAATCCTCTAGCAAGCGTTGAAGCTCCCATATTTTCTGGTCATGTTCTCCAGCTTTTTGTGAAAGCACTGTAATGTCCTCTTTAGTTTGGTGTACACTGTTATCTAGCTCATCTACACTGCCAGCTAGAGAATGGAGATCAGCACGAAGGGCCCCAATTTCAGTACGGCATGTTATCTGTACTTCAACTAATTTCTGGAAGTCCTCCTTGGTGGGCAAGGATTGTAAGTACTGTTGCCAAGGGGGACTGCTGCCACCCTCTATTGGGGGATAATCTGTATTATTCCTGGTATAGGAGCTCGGAAGGAGCTGTAGTCCAGCAGTGCTATGCCCCACAGCAGGGCCTCTTTGAGTGCCTAGAGATGTACTCAAAAGGGGGGCATCTGAGGCATTTGAGGGAAAGTCCAAGGCTAAAATCTCCCTGGAATCCTCTCTAGCTGTGCCTTGTGTGCATGATATATCCCTTTTATTGTTAGTTGCAGGTTCTCTGTGCCCTGTGGACGGGTCTTGGGGATCAGCAACTGAGGAGGCCAATATACTTGGAGAGACTGCGTGGGAGTATGACTTAGGGTAGCCTGCAGGACTCACCGGTTCGAACGCTGGCGAATCCGGGCCAGAAGATGAGGAGGCCGCCGAGCCACTGCCATCAGGGGAGCAGGCAATCATCCTCTGCTCTTTCCCTGTCAGATCCGAGTCCTGCTCGTCCTCTCCTCGCAGCCACGTGTGCGGGGAGGCCGCCGGCGCCATCTTAGAAGCCAGAGAGGGAGCCGGCGAGGGATCCTGGATATAAGCCCGAATGGAGGGCTGAGCGGACTGCTGCTGTGATGCAGGCGTAGGGGGATACCTCCCCACCCTCGCCTTACGCTGTTTGCCCATAGGTGAGTAGAATTGCGCCCAGGATGCAATGGATGGTGATCGGCGTCTGCAGAGCTCAGGACTCACACAGCCATCACTCTAGCCGGCCAGGCCACGCCCCCTCGGTTGCAGCCTCTTTAACGTAGTTGAAAAGGCAAAGCACCTTATTCACCCCAAATTCACACAACTTTTACCAATTCCCCCCACTACACATTTTTTCACGATAACTCAAATAGAAATGTGTGAATCAACTTTTACTCATGATTTATACATAAACAATGTCGGTGAATTTTTCTTGAAATCTCCAAACATTTATGAATAAACCCCTTACAGTAAAATTATTTAATTTCCCCAGGGTAAAACACTAAAATTCACACAAAAAGTTCCTTTTAGAATGAACCCTATGGTTGATGTGACTGCAGATCCCTGCATGTTCTCATTAGAGAAAACTGGTGGGTGTGTAATACGGGAGGGACGGTGTCACCGCCGGAAATGATTTATGCCCCCTGGGACAAAAGCTGCAATGGCAACAAATGGGAGCTGGCATGAAAAATGACAGAGCTCTTCAATCCGTGTCAGTAGAAGCGTGATCATGAATGAATGGGGAAGAAGTGGATTTTTAAAAACTGCTTAAGTTTTCATTGACTTCAGAGTTCAGAAAAGTGTTGTTCGAACTCTATTTAATGTACAGCGCTGCGTAATATGTTGGCGCTAAATAAATCCTGTTTATTAATAATAATATTAATAATAATATTAATAGTGTAATGCTTTTACTTGCCAGGCTGTCAAAGAATAGGTGCACTTTAAAGCAAAGTGCCCTCATCACATTTGGCTGCTTTCCCTGTCCTAAACTATAGAAGTCAATGGAACTGTTATGTCTATGGAGCTATAATGCACAGGTGCAGCTAGGATAGCCAAGACCTATAGCACATGATGAAACAAATAGCAGAACAACCCCACCATCAGATCTCTGCAAAGGTAGGTAGATCAGGTCAGGGCAAGGGGGCAAACAGGACAGTTTGTTATAACGTATGCTTATTCTTTAAAAACTATCAAGACTCCACGCTCATCTGTTCTTTCTGAGGTTTACACTTTCATGGCTAGAATAAAAATGACACAAGTCCATCAAGTTCAAGCAATGTTTCAATGGCACTAGATTGTGACCTCTAGATTGTAAGCTCTTCGTGAGTGATTCCTCCTTTATCAATGTCTGTATTCGTCTGTCATTTGCAAGGTGAAAGAGACCACCTGTTTAGAACCCATATTACAGAGTTGACAGGCACTCTTACCATGTCCTGGTGACTATCTAATGTAGAACGTTTTACCCACACAAACTCCTTGAGGATCAGACCTGGAAACACAAGGTCTAAGGGCTGCACAATAAGTACCAGTAGGTTGCATGCAGTTATGATATGATGACAAGTGACCAAGTGCAGGTTTTTCTTTTTCCTAAACTAACCCACATTAGTCTTACTGCTACACCTTGGAAATATAACTTTTTGTTCACCTAAACAGTTGTTTTTCTGAGCTATGGTAAATGGTCAGATGGATGCAAACTGTATCCTGGTGTCATTTACCCCACTGCACACACACCCGCTGGGGGTACATTATCAGGCCTGGCTAGGGTCACATGACAATGCCGGGGTGATTGGAAATGACAAAGTGGACCATGTGGGTCATGGGAGTGGACAAAGGACAGATAAAGAAATTAAATGATACTACAGGTGAAGTAGGCAGAGTTTTAAGGGAATGGTGGTAAACAGTATCGGGGGTCTGCAAACCCAAAATTAGGCTTTCATGGTTCCCCTCAATGCAGAAAGCACAGTCTACCTGTTCAGTACTTAGGTTTTCCAGGCAGGAATTCCTGTACTGCCTCAGTCCACCCCACTCTCTTCTGTTGGTAATCTGGTTATTTGAGAACCCCTGCTGGTAGTACATAGGAGCTAGGCTAGGTAAACGGTGCAATAATTGTTGTTGAAAATGAACGACTAACGACAGATCAACGATTATGCATGATTATTTTGAACGATCGTATTGTGCACAATTCTGTACATGCTGAAACAATACAATCGTTCATATATAATCCACCAATAATGTACACACGCTAGATCATTTGAACAATGGGGGAAGTGACATGTAAAGGAGAAAGTGTACCGCAGAACAATCCACTGAAGAATGACAGTACACACAATAGATAGCGAACGATCGTCACCAAATCAGATCTGCCGGGACGGTTGTTCACTCCCAACGACATTCCTCGTTCATCGGTGTCATTGTGCACTTCTTTTGGTAAAGAATATCAGACAAATGGTCGTTAGTCCTTCCTTTCCAACGATAATTATTGCACATGTGTATGTAGCCTTATTCCCAAACACACCCACTGCGGGATCCTTGCTTTTTCCCATATACAGAACATACAGGAGTTTCTTGCAGCCACCAATAAGTTCCAAATCTATTCAAAAGTTTAAAGGTAAATGGCAATTCAGGAACAAGGGACGGACAAGACTTATCAGAAAATACACTTAGTGACCCTGTTAGGTATTTTCCACATTCTGTCTATAAGTAATTACAAAAGACTAAAGCAAATTAGCTTTCCCTTTAGATCACAGCTGCAGTGTTTTCTGGACAAAGTTGCTGGCTCACTGATGGCTTCCCATTGCCTAGAATTGTTCCATTATTACAGACCTGGTTATTTATACTCATTGTTTAAAAAAGAATCATTGTGCCCATCAATCAACATGAGCTACAATAACAGTAAACAGCACAACGGAGCTGCGTTGTATAACTCACCTCTGCGATAATAAGAACAGGTGACAATGGCAATATCTATTTGTGTGTAAAGAGAAAGCAGAACGAAGAGTCCCAGTGAGCTGGGCAGAAACCATTGTTCAGAAAAACTCAACACTCATTTTTAAATGTCTGGTTACTCCCTGGCAACTAATTTATCCTCATTATTATTTTTTCCAATTTGACAAGAAATAGGAATCCGTGAACTGCACTTCTCGGGGCCCTGCTAATGAGAATGGAATATTGTAATTGAAAGTGATGAAGAACCAGTTCCTCCTCAATGCTCTGCAGCTGGAGCAAAGAGAAAATGAAACCAACCCATCAGATTTTGATAAATTCATAGAATGAACTAATGAGGCACAAAACAAAAAGAAGAGACTCACAACAGCCAATCAGAATTCCCTTTTTGCTAATTCCTGTGTGATGGATTTGCACTTTTTCATCACTGTGCCTTACGTGTGTCTTACATTGTATGTTTGTAAAACTAATAATCAAAATAGAAAAAGGTTGGATAACATCTACAGTGGTTTGCAAGGTTGCAAGAGTGTACAAGGTTGCAAGAGAGAGAACAAAGAGTTCAGTGACCATATAAAACCACAAGAGTCACGGTCAAGTGCTTTTCTTACAGGTCACGGATCTCCAAATAGGCTTCTACTGTAGCAATACATTATCTTCTATGATACGAGTATATGACAACTTCACTGCAGAAAATTCCTGGTAAAAAATGGACTTCTCTGACCCCGAAGAAACACAAGATACAGTGCAAAAAACAAATCAGTTTTGTATGGCGACCAATATCAGGCCTATGTTAACGCCTTCCTGCCCAGAACAATGGATGCTGGCCTGTGAGGATAATGTCAGAACACGGAACTCTGTTTTACTATCATTAATTCCCAGTAAAGGGGTAGAAGGCCACAATATGACTTTTAAAACTGAAGATTTTCATAGTGGGCTAGAAACTTTGAGGTCCAGAAGCTTTATAAAGGTTTGTGCAGATTTTTTTCTGCTAGCAGGTTTATCACATTAGAAATAAAGTATACTCTCAGCACTTTAGGTTAAAAATATAAATTGTTACCTTTAACTGGTTGGTTTATTATCTATAGCCTTACAATCATAATTCTAGAAATCAGTGTTCGAAAAGACAACATCCCTGCCATTGCATTAGACATGCTTTCTTCGTTGTGATCACTGACAGTCAGTATGAGGATTTTACCAGCTCATAACATAACAGGCATTATGATTAGCACGGCGAGTCTAGTATTTAAAACAGCATTAGTTGAATTGTTTGATCTGGTGGATCAACTATATACTGTATATACACAATCCCATACCCATTGGCACTGATTTTTTACAAGCTCCTCCATTGTCTTGTTGGATTGTTTGGAGCTTACATGGGGTTCTCTTTCCCCTTGCTAGGTGACAATGTTCAGGCCTAGGCAGTGGCCAAGTATTATATCATGGAAGGAGATCATATACAAGTACAGAATGCAATGGTAATGAAGTTCAGGGCGGTAATTATTAGTAGGTTAGAAGAAAACCTGTCATTTTGCCTGACTGGTACTTCTAACAATGGGCCTGGTCTATTAAAGTTCTCCAAAGCAGGGGATGATAGACTATCATGGGAAAACATAAGCGATTCAACAAACCTAAAATGGGTTTTTACTAAAATGCAACTGATATTATTTGGCAAACGCTTTCAATCTTGGACTAGATCCAATCTATGTTTGCTGAATCACCCAGGTTCTCCCTTGATGGTCTACCTTCTTCAGTCTCAGAGAGCTTCAATAAATCAGGCCCAATCAGTAAAACATGGCTCAGAGGATGGTATACTCAATAGAGAGATATAACAATTGGGCAGAAAAAGCAGGAATGGTCCAGAGGCCTGGCAGCTATGTGAAAATTACTTCTAAAATGAGATTTTTACAGGGCACACAGTTTTGGCCCAATTCAAGCATTGTCTGGGTCAATTAGGCTTTATTGGGCTTTCCCCTAGTGAATGTGTTCAAATGCTGGAAGCTCTGATTTCACTGTGTACAAATTGTTAATATTCTATGTAAGTAAACACTGATTTCTCCTTTACAATAAAGACTTGTTAAAGCAGTGTTTGTCGACCATTGCGGAACCATTGAAATAACGTTCAGTTCTTCCTATCCTATATCCATATATCACAGTACATTAGCATAGCGGTCATTGGGAAGAATTCATTGTACATTGCTGGCCATTGGGAAGAATGTCACCCTTACAGATAGCCAAAAAGATCACTGGTGCCACGGACCTGGGACGCTCAAATTGCTTATGGCACAAGGAACCCCCAGCAACCTCTGGAGGACCCTGGTTGGGAAACACTTAAAGTGTGTATCAGCACAAAATAAAAAGAAACATTTGCATTCTCTGCAATACCTGCAGATTTTCCCTATGTTCTATTGATTTTAAAATGCTGCAAGTACAGAACAGTACCTGTTGGTATCCCAGAAATCCACTGTGCTTCTAAATTCTAAACCAGCCTTGTCAGTCCTGGCTGCTGAATTACAGAACCCCCCTCTCACCCTTCTGTCCCAAAACATCAATACTACTGCCCTTTTTTGCCCGATAGCCAACCCACATACTGTAGTTTTGGGGGAAAGGGCTCTCGAGGGATGTAGTTCTGGGGACTTGTCAATGAGCTATCATCAGCTGTCCATGCAAGTATTTTACAAGCCTGGTGATGATGTCAGGGGTAGTGATAAAAACTAAAAGTTAAAGACATGCTCTAGAGGAGGAGAAGGAGGAGGGGGTACATTTGGATAAAGCCTGAACATATACTTTTAACTTGCTTTAACCAGGTGAACCATAAACAGATTCAAAAAGGAAAATATCTCCCTGAACATATAGGGCAATCATACTAAAAATATATAAAACATCTGCAAATACCAGCTGCCTTTCATGCCAATCCTTGGGCTTCATCATTTTCTGAGTTACTGGCCCCATCCGGAGCTTTGAATCATTGGCTGAATGTCTGCTTCAGGACATGCAAATAAAGAATCAAGAGACCCCCAGGGAAATATTATTATCAGAAGGAGGTCAGCAATGACAGCCTACATATTTAAAGCAAACATTTGCTTTTTCCATCTCTTCTATCGGATAATAAAAGGAAGGACAGATTCACAAACTACTTACGTGGGTGTATTCTGCGCCAGCCAAGAACTCCTATACGTTTCGTATATCAGAAGATCTCTGCGTATCGCAATCCGTTCAGAGGTATTGTTATCTAATTACAGAGGAACAAATAAGTAAGCCAGGAACACTGAACATTCTATTCCATCCCAATCCGGGAGCCCCTGTGCATGGTTGTGCTGTGACATTTCCTGCCTCACCCCCCTTTCTTTCCTCTCCCAGCTCCTGCAATTTTACAACAGTGTGAAGATGTTTGAAGAGAGATGGAACAGGCCTTAGAAGTTCTGTAACTTAAAGAAAACCATATGGAGGATTTCCTGCTGTGCAATCCCTATTAAGATGTACAGTGCTTGCTATAGAATGTGAGCATGCCTTGGAATTAGAAGATTGTCAGTTGGGAAGCCTGGGAGGAGACAGCTACTAATCATAATTCTAAGGATGAAAAGACAAAGTCATCCTTCTCGGGTATTTCTTGTTTGATAAGACATGGCTTCCTTATTGTACTTTCTGTTATTCTTGGAATGATCCCTGGTCATATGATGCAAATATTTATTCTGCTTTACTTTCTGGATCCATTCTAGGACTAACAAAACAAATCAGTGTGTCACGGGGTTGTCCTAGTAACCCGTGTTTACAAATTCCGCAACGTCTTTAAAAAGGCACGCGTGACTTAAAGGGAACTATTGATATAGCAGAGAATTTAACATTGAGCAAACACTGCCTGGAATGAATTGTCTGAATCAATCACTGCCATTTAAAACACATCCACCTGGAAGATCCATCATCAGTGTATGGAAGGTTTGGCTTTTTTTTTTTTAATTCCCTCCACTTCCTGTCCAAGAGATGCAACAGGACATTATAAGAAATCCCTTAAAGGAAGAAAATTAATCTCCTAAACCAGCAGTCACTAACCGGTGGTCTGCGAGAAAATTTTGGTGGTCCGCAGGTTTGGACGGTTGGGGGGTGAACCAGCCAGGGCCGCGGACCATGTCCCCTGTACAGGACGCATGCTCAGAAAAGTGGGCGGGTTGTGTCTCTGGAGGCTCAGACCTGCGATGGAAGAGTGGGGGGTTCTGGCATCATGACGTCACTCTAGAAGTTTCTTCCACTTTGAGTGACACCCGGCTCCCTGCGCATGAACAATCTGGAGCCAGTAAATTTAGTGGTCCATAGGTCCAAAAAGGTTGGTGACCACTGTTTTAAACTACAAACACATAATATATGAATGTTCCTCTGCCTTTTTAAAGCAGAATTATCAGTAAAAAAAAAAATAACACTTTTATAGGCAGAAAGCAGTCAGTCCCTCCATGCTCTTACTCCAGAAGCTCTCACACCCTCCTGTTTTCCTTCTTCGTTCTGGTGTTGACTGGACACCAAACCGCCATACTCTTCCAGATTCTTCTACCTACATCACCTGATCTCACACTGTGCATGTGCACAATCGGTGCACGATTGGGCTTGTAGCCCAACACAACATGACTAGCATGTGTACAGTGGTCCCCCAACATCGTTCATCAATCCACCCTAGTGAATGACCTGGCTCGGTATTCTAAACTTGCCTCTCCTGGAATCTAGGTACTGCATTATCCGTGGACTCCTGGTTCTCTGCCAGCCCTTCCCCAGAGGCCATCCCTTGCAGAAGTCATTGGGGCAACCATGTGCTGTGATTGCACAACTGGCCTCCTGAGGCTTGCTATAGGTGAATTTAGTGGCATTAGATTGGAGGAATGGTGTCTGGCAACTACTGGTGCTGGACCAGGTTCTTACAGAATGGCAGCAATGATTATGATGGTATCCTTAAACTAGGACTGTGACCAGGCTGCAGACATTTAAATATGTACATATTTATAACAAGCAGTAAATTAGCTTCCAAACAAGCCCTCACTGACCTTTGTAGGTGCAGTTACCATGAAGCTGTTCATCCGCCAAATACATGTAATGAGAAGAAGAGAATTTATTAAAAATACACATTCTATCTCTTTACATTACAGAATAGAAAACTATCAGTCTACTAAGTTGGGTGTGCTTTCAGCTATGAAAACAGTGTGTGAATTACTCCATAGTATCTGCAGCTACAGACGTCAATGATTTCAAAGAAACAGAGACAAGTTAAGTGTAATGAATTTCAAAATTTGTCAACCCCCGAAAAATGGGGTCAATGGTCAAGCTGCTCTAACTTAACGCCCAATATTTGCTTTCAGAAAGCACTGAGAAGAGAACAGTTTAGTTGAGGGTAGGGCGTTTGTTAAAAAACAGTTTATTGTTGGTACATAAAACAAAATAAATTTATGTAAGTTGTTCCTAAAGCCACTTACAGACTATGACAAGCCATTCCTTGAAATAATGAGCGCTGAATTACAGGTCTGCTACTCTCACCTTGGAATTCCCCAGAGTTTTGTTAGTAGATAAACAGAAGACAAGTATTTTCCTCTACATTGCTAACTTCAACAGCAAAAACTGACTTCCCGCAAGTTCCTTTAATAGCTATGGATTTTTTCTTTTACAGGAAAAGGACAAGGGGCAATGGCACTCTCCAGGGAGATCTAACTAGGTGAAGTCTAACGTACAGAACTTTATCAAAACTAAAGCATCTCTCCTCTTCTGTCTTTCATTTTTTCCCTCTCTCTTCCTCTATCTCTCTCTCTTTCTTTACCTCTATCTCACTCTATTGTATTAAATTTGTTAATATTTTTTTTTTTACATTTTTGTTACATTTGTTAACCTATAAGTAAACATAAATGAGCTTTATTAAACCAATGTAATTATTGAAATATTTATATGTATTTCATTATTTGGGTTGGCAGATCAGTCATAATATATTTAACCTACACATACTGAAAAATTTGCCTTTGGCATCCAGGTTTTAATGACCTCTAGTCATCAAATGGTGACCCTGGCCAAAACACCTTTTTTATTTAGTTTTGTAGATACAGAGGTTTTTAAAGGCATCAATTGTGCAATTGGGCAGTACATAAAATACCTAATTAATTGTATTAAAAACATTTTTCTATTAACAGATTACCACAACATAGCTATGTTATCACAGAAATCCGTCTTTGAGATTGATCAATAGAGGACATTTTGTTGGTTTCTTGGTCCTCTCAAGCCCTCCTACTCCCATTTTTGTTCTGAGTCACCTGCTGTACATGACAAGTTTATGGGACAGTTGAGATTTTTGGACTTTATCCCATTACTAATGTGCATGATTCCTCCGTTCATAGTATGCTCCTGAAGAAGCAGCTTTTTTACTCCGAAACGCAATGATGGAGATGGATAAGCAATGAGATGGAGGTGGATAAGCAGAATTAATGTCAGATTTAAAAAAATATATAGGACATTATTGAATATGTTTTTACCTAATGTCACTGATTCTGATAACATAGTCATGTTTTTGTAAACTTTAAATAAAAATACAGTTTTAAAAATAATGAATTAGGTATTTTATTGATTGAGAACAATCGAAACCCCTTTAACCACCCTATCTTTTCTTGTGTTTACACCATATGCATCGTATACAACCCTGACCCACAGAGAGAATTTAGTGTTGTAGTTTTGGAAATAGTGAAGAAGGGTTATGTTATTAACAATAATTTGAAATAATTCTGTGCATGAATGATAAGTCCTATTGTCAACATGAATTAAAGATATCCAAAAGGATCCCTCCACATGTTTCCCAGCCGAAACTGCTTCCTCAGGAAGGCAAAATAATGCAAACTGCACATGGGAAGACAGAAAATCTTTAAATCTCAATCTATTCAGCCAGTATCGTAAGAAAATCCTGCAAAAACCTCCACCATCTAAGGGACATGCATCACACGTCATACCACCAAGAAAGAGATAGTTCAAAATGAACCCCTGGGCTGTATACAAGGGGTATATCTCACCTCTGGGTAGTCCAATATACCTTCCAAGCTCAGAAAAAAATAAATCCCAAATCTGTTTTGGATATTTCGGAAGCAACTGTGAGAGATTAGTGCAGGCTTCAGAAATTGCACACCCACAACCCACCTACAGACCCCTGTTGGAGCTGTGAGGTTATTTCACAGAACTCAGATTAAAGTAAACCAATTCTGCCAGTACAGCAGTTACTTATTTGCATTAGGAACCCACAGAATGCTTCAGTTGTTGTCTGGAATTGTTCTTGTGCATCTATCAAAAAAAATAAAACTTCTCATCCATCAACAGAAACATTAACAAATGACATCATTATTTTTGGGAAGAAAGCATACCCTGCTTGCTAGAAATATCGAAAAGTTGTTGAATTATGTGACTTTAAGAAGATCTAAATCCAATATTATCCAATTAAATCTAAAAACATGTAATTAGGTTAATTGGCTTGCCCCCAAATTGACTATAGTAAAGACATATGACTATGGTAGGGACATTTGATGGACAGCTAGTGACATGACTATGGACTTTGTAAAGTGCTGTTTATATGGCGGTGCTATATCAATACTGTAAAAACAATAATAATAACAACTTGTAATACCAATAATAATAATAATAATATTAATAATAAAAAATTCTCACTAATGTGGTAATGTAATTTCAAAAATGGTTCTGAGCCTTTTAAAATCATTTACTCTTCTCATAAAAGGTGCTTGTTTAAGCATTTCTCGTTATTGGTGGTGGTAAGGGGGGGGCGGGAGTGAGGGGCAACTGTCCCTTAACTGTGGCCCTGCATTGCCAACCTGTCACATTCTTGAATGGGTCAACAAGTAACCCTCCCCATACACATCAATCACTAAGACCAATGACAACATGCTTACAAGGATGTTTAATGTTACAAGGCAGTGTTGCCACCTTTATATAGTAAATGGAAGCATTTACTCGTAGGATCATCAAGTACAGGAAAAGGAAAAAGCACTAAAGAGAGACTAAAAACAGAAAAAACAAATGCAGTGAATAACTTGCTACTACTAATAATATTTGTCTAACTATTAATATACTATTGGGTATTTTTTAGGACTTAGATCTTTTAGATACTTTAAACCATGTAAAACCTATACAAGAACTTTTTTTTTGCTTCTACACTGAAACACTTTGTACATATATTGATTTATTTGTATTGCAATTTTATCCTAAAGTTGACCATGTACTAAAATGGATGTTTCCCCCTTCCCCTTCCAAAAGCAGGTACTATAAGTAGATGTTAAATGAACCTATAAAGAAAAAATCAGAAAAATACCCATCCTCATCTACTGCCCACAGCGCCCAGGCAAGGATAATGCCAAGGTCTTTCTAGGAATAGTCTTGGTAAATACAGAGCAGCCAAAATCTTACAATAAGACATTCTTGCAATAGACTAGAGCAGCATTCTAGTAAGTCCTAATACATATCTTGATATGGCGTAAAACCACTGCTTTTCAATAGATACAGTGCATAAATCTATTGTTGTTTTCACTTTGGAGCAAAAAGTGTCTTACTGGAAGAATTACCTGGTAATAATGAAGGATATCTAGAAATCTAATGCACGCATTCAACTTCTAAGTACTGGTAAGCTAAAATATATTAAATTTTTTGTTCTTTGGTATAAGATATACTTTATTCTGATCTATTTCATTATATATATATATATATATATATATATATATAATGATAGGGATATATATATGAGAAGCAACAAAAAGACTACTGTTACCCTCTAAAAATAAATGCAGCAAATTTCAATTAAATGTGCAGAGTAAATGGCGGTTTTTAAATATATTACTTAAAACAGCATCTGGGCATTAAGCTGGTTTATTTTTTCCTGAAGTTGTACATTACTCCTATACATTTATTTCTCTTTAGATTATTTCCAGTAAGTATAAAGTGGTTTCAGATGCAGAAGTGCAATGACACAAAACACTGGCAACTTTCATGTTCTTGGGTTCAGCAGCATGTTCTTTCAAGAATTCCAATCTTTTCATAACCTATAGACTCACAGATCATTACAGCAAGCCTACAATAATAAAGCAGGCAGCAAACACTTGGAAATGCAATGTTTATGTTGTATATGGCCAATATGGTACATCTGGGAAACAAATGGCACATGACGCACATATCCTATGACATGAATAAATTATTTAAATGTTTTGTTTGCTCCATGGAAATATACTTACTGAAGTTAACACAGCCAAGCATGTTCTTTTAGTACACAGGTGGTGTATATTTAAAATTTCAATAAAACTGGCAAAGGTAGGAAGATAATGCAGGGTGTGCATACTTTTATGTATGTATTATGTATTAGTATTTTTTATACTGACATTGATTGAGCTAATGAGACTTCCAGCTGGGTTAAATCCTTGGCTTATCTAAAACCTGACATCCTAAGAGTATCTGATCCTAAGCCTACAATTCTCCACAGTGGAGGACATAGCCAACAGTAGGCCCTTGTGCATAACTGACTTTGGGGCCACCCTGTCCAACTTACCTGGTGCCCCCTTTTTGTAGCGGAGGAAAATCTGTGAGCCTCGTGCAGCGGCACACTTTGCACCTTCCTATGTTAGACCATGATAACACAGATCGGTGTTCCCAGTTCACCCAATTTAAAGTTACCTGCAGACCCAAGAGGGTGAATTGTGCAGGCATGGTTTCACTTGTTTCTGTTATATTATCTTCTATGTTTACCATAGGTATAGTTTTGCACCACATAAAATCATAATTCATGAGTAGACTATAGTTATAAAGGTACAGTCAACTACAACTGTATACTAATATATCTGCATGATTTCATTTTAATATATATCAACATTGCTTTATAGAACGTTTGAAAAGCAATTTTTTTATAATCTTACTTTTACTGGTGGTCTTTCTTTAAACCTTAATATGAAAGGTCCTTACCTTGATCTCCATGATGTTGCTGGCATAATTAGATCCCATAATACTTCATCCACACACAGGTGGGTCAATTATATTGAACTCTGAAGACAGCTGTTTGCACCAAAACCTATCAGAGGTTTTACATCATATATAGGTATTTCATTATAAAATCAAGACTTACCAAGTTTTTTAAACCATTTGGAAAAAGGAAATTTTGCATGGACTAGGAAATACAATCTTAAGACTCTAAGTATTACCGGTCCAAGATGTTGAAAAATGCAAGGGTGGTGAACATAAAAATAAAAACTATCAATCTATCTATGTATCTATCTATTATCTATCTATCTATCTATCTATCTATCTATCTATCTATCTATCTATCTATCACAGGGGTCTGCAACCTGCGGCTCCAGGGCCGCATGCGGCTCTTTAGCCTCCTTGTTGTGGCTCCCTT
This sequence comes from Pyxicephalus adspersus, assembly GCF_032062135.1. NCBI lineage: Eukaryota > Metazoa > Chordata > Amphibia > Anura > Pyxicephalidae > Pyxicephalus > Pyxicephalus adspersus. Next base: position 130,635,017 of record NC_092862.1, read on the forward strand.
CGGCTACCGCGGGGAGATCTCTGATGGGGGATCCCCTTCCTCCCAAGACACTGCGGAGGAGGGGGATTCCATATCTGGTGTTCTAATGAAAAAAATCTACCAGTGAAATAAATCTACCACGGGGCGTGTACAAATGGCTGTGTACAATGACATCCCCCTCCTTTGAACCCCAATTCCTCTGGAATGGGGAGATGTACAAAACCAAAAATGTAGGTGCAAGTGGGGGACACCTGTGGCTAACAGCCCCTAAAATTTAATTGTTAGGCTATCATCAGAACATAAAGAACTCTGCCCATCAAAAAAATCTACCGTTACACATTGCTGGAGGCACCTGAACCCCAATTTCTCTGGAACAGGAAGGGGGTACAGGTGAACAAAATTAGAGGTGCAAGTGGGGGACACCTGTGGCTAACACCTCCTAGAAACTCCACCCATCAAAAAACCCCTACCCTGTTACACATCGCTGGAAGCATCTAGCATCTGAACCCCAATTTCTCCTGGAACAGGGGGGAGGCGGTACAGGTGACCAAAATAGAGGTGCAAGTGGGGGACACATTTGGCTAACACCTCGTAGAATTATATCGCTAAGGCATCGTCAGAATATAAAGAACTCTGCCCATCAAAAAAATCTACCCTGTTACGTTAGAAGCCTCCAGCTAATATAACAGGATGATACGTTAGAAGCTGGAGGCTTCTAGGGGCATAGTGTTTAATTTATCTCAAAGTAGGCCTACACATGCACACTTGTTGTAACAGGTAAAATTAAAAAAATATTAAAACTTTTAAAAGTTTATAAACTGTTTTATGTTTTGCGGCTCCAGACTATTTTTCTTTAGTGGAAGGGAAGGCAAAATGGCTCTTTTGATAGTAAAGGTTGCTGACCCCTGATCTATCATATCCACCAATCATAGATGATTTCACAATTTAGAGAGAATTAGGCTAGTGAACCATCATGGTTACATTCTGGAACTCCTGTAGTTCAATGTTACCAAGTCCCTGGCCCCTGAGTGTAACCTAAGGGTACTGCATGGTCATACACAATCCAAGATGTAGTCATGACATTATCCTTCCTTTTTAAAGGCCCTCCAATTCACCTTGCCAGTACACCTCATAAAATTTGCATTTCAGCACACTACAACATCCATGTGACCGTAAACAAAAAGGATAATAATTACCATCTGTGCATTGTGGTGCATTGATAAAAAAGCTGCTGTAGAGATTTTTTTTTGTGTGTGTTGAGATACACTGACATAATTAATTAACAACTTTAACATGCATGCATTAACTCAACACACAAGTGAAAGCCCAGCATCAAAATCATGATTTGTATTATTCCCCTTTTTCAAGCTAAAAAGAGTTAATTTTCCCCTTTATTACAAAATAATCTCCAGTTCAGTGGCCTCATCAAAATGCTTGCAAGGCTTATTAACCTTATCTTCATCTATGTCCATAGGTAAGCTAAAATCCCAGACTTTTTTATGTGCTTCACAACTTCAGATAAGCACCAAGTTTTCTGGCTTAGAAAACCAAGAAATGTCAACTTCCCCTGACCTTATTTTCTACGTCTGACTGAGTTAATGCAAGTGTCCTGAAAGACTTCAAAGAAATGCAGATAACTATCAACCAATTTTTTTTTGTAAATTCAGATTTTAGGAGTCTGCATCTAAGAAGCGTGACATCCCATTAAACCATGAAAAAGAAATAGTTTAACCTACAAGGGAATAATGGTTTAAATCAACTGCCCGGGTCAAAATGTAATCTGTGTTCTCCCTTGAATGACTTGAGAGTGACTCTACATGTGGTAGGAAGCCCCATCATTAAATAGAAGCAATCCTTACTGGGATTTTTTTCTTGGTAAACTCGTACGTACATCAGAATAGACCAAACGTGTTTTTAGGTACTGATACGGAGTCTGGTAGCAGCAAGACCTAACCGATTTTCATGCTGTCAGTTACAGCCATAAAGGATTTAAACAGATTATGCTGCTTGACAAGTTACTCAAGATAGCGTGCCAAAGGCTTTTTTTTCTATTTTTCATTTCATTTGAACAGCAGATGCCAGATAGTGAATTCCTTCAAAAATTTCTGGCGAACAAAACAACATTTTATGATCCCACTTTCATTTGTGTTATGATAGGCATGACGTCTGCAAAGGGGAAGACTGCTAACTTCCTGTTTTACTTCTTAAAAGAAAGAGGTCAGGAAGGGGAAATTAAATCCAAAAACAAAACAAAGTGCAGGTAAACTGTTGCATGCCAGTAATAGAATGGACTGTAAAAAAAAAAAGACGTTGCCACTGATATGAAAACAAAGCACTTGTATGTAGTTTCGGGTGCACAGTTGCGTGCTTCAGTTGCATTGGAGACATGGAGCCTGATTTTTTAAAGCTCTGCAAGACTGAAGATAGACTATCATATGAGAAAGTTTTTTCCTAAAAATAGTTAGTTAATTAATTTGCAAATAATTTTAATCCTGGGCCAGATCCACTCCAGAATTGCTGGTTCATCTATGATAGTCTAACTTCTCCAGTTCAGACCATCTCTAACTTCTCCAGTCTTGGAGAGATTTATTAAATCAGGCCCCATATCTCCAATGCAACTTTTTCTGCACACTTTTCTTCTTCTCTCTGACCCCCATGTTCATATAAAGAATTAGGTATGGGATGCATAGAGAGTGAAGAATGCCCCCCCTACTGGAAAGGTAAGTATTCAATAATAAATATTACAGCAACATGGTGACTGTTTTTCACCACAGTGACAGAGACAAAACTAAATAAATCCCCACTATTGGCTCCATTTAACTCTAAGGGACCGTAGTGTTAGGCACAACAGAACAAGATTTTCACAGGCCGGGTTTCAGACAGACTGGGAGGTACCAGGACATTAATAGTATTAACACAGATGGGAAGAGAAGTTTTTTTTTTTTTGATAGGTGAAAAATTGTATTCATTTAATGTGTATACCACAATATAGTAATTGTACCTGGCTTCTGGTGGCTTTATGTTTTTGTTCTTCAGAACAGAAAATGTATGCACAGGAGTTACACCTTTAGTGGCCATCCAATGGCCAAACCAGATTGCTGTCCTGTCAGAAGGCCTCAATGGAGCAAGTGGTGAACATAGCATCTTTCCTCAGATGCAGCAATGACAAATTCTACACCTTTTATAGCTGCCTGTCAGCTGCACACAAGGTAAGTACTTTCCATAATCGGTAAGTGTGCTGTGCTATGGCAGAAGCTCACCACCCTCCAACAAGTTCCTTCAATGAAAAGAATATGTCTCTAATATTAAATGGATCATGCATGCATGGATTTTGTAACTATTTACAGTGTTTTTTACAGCTGATGCCAGCGGCTGCTTCAGTTTAAAAAGTAAAAAAGAGAAAACATACTCCCAGCCAGTTAACCCTAATTCTAATCAACTGTAAAAACCCCTTCCTTTCTGCCCTTAGCTATCATTTTTTTGTATTTTTTGTTTTATGATTTTTTTTTTACATTTTGTTTTTAATGATTAATATATGTTTTAAGAAAATAAGTACAATTAAAAAAATGCCCCCTTTTTATTTGAATATAACTTTTGCCATGCTTTTAATATGCAGTGAAACTTTTTCTACCACTGATCAAAATAGAAAAAAAACTCTAGTTTACATACAAAATAAAATATTTTATACAAAACAAAAAAGGTTCAGTCCCCCCCACCAATACTTTAATATTTTCTGCAATGGCAAGTTACTATTGAATAAATTAACCTATAGTAGGGCATTTTGTTGGTTTATTGGGGTATATCTGCGCTATAGCTGAAATGGTTAAGCATGTTTTCAGGAAAAAATATTGCAGTCTGGTGGGTAGGTTTACAAGCTGAACTCCACATCTCATGTCCCAAACCACTAACAAAATTACAGAAGAAATGACAGCACCGACAAACCCTTTGAAACAAATTTACTTTACCAGGTTCAGACCATGTTTAGGCTTTTTTATCAAGCCAAAGGACATTGAAGCATTCACTTAATTTCCTACCCCAGTGGAGCTCACAATCTAATGTCTTATCACAGTCCTACAGGCACACAGTCTGGGGTCTGATTAGTTGGATGTCACTTATGTTCCTGAGAACGTTGTAGTGTGGAAAGCGGAGAACCATTGGGAACATAAAAATAACATGAGAATTATCCTGGCAGAAATCAAGCCAATAAGTTATCCTTTAAAATTAGCTAGATATAGACCATTGCTATTACTGATTTTTCTAGTACTATCATTTGCTATGGTTCTATAAACAATATGTAACACACCAATGGGAAATACAGGTAATATAAAGTGTGCAAAACTGTGCAAAAACATTGATAGCAAAGCATATACAAATACCATGAGATAGTTACTATTTTTCTTAGTTGCTTTTTATTACAGATATATATTTAATATATGATACCCACTTGATACAAGATTTCCAGAGCCCAAGGAGAAAACACTGCAGATCTGTTCTACCAGGCCTGACTGAATAATGCTCTCCAAAACTGAAGAAGATAGACTATCATGAGAGAACCTGGGTGATCCAGCAAACTTAGAATGGATTTCTTACAAATAATTTGTTGTTAGTTGGCAAATGTTTTCAACCCTGGACAAGATCTATTCTAGATTTGTGTTCAAATATTATTGTCAATGGTGTAATGCATCCATGTTAAAAGGGAATATTAAGCACATCATTCTATCTACATGTTTCATAGATTCTTGTCCACTTCCTCAGGTTGCAATTACCCCCTAGCGGTATTCCCGAGTCTAATTCAGGGTGGATTTTACTTGCTAAAATCAGTAATCCCGAGTCACACTCAGGGTCGCTAAAAACAATAAAAAACCCCGCTTACCTTGTCCCTTTGGCGTCCTCCAGAGTCCTGCTCATCCGTCCAGGTCCTCGGGCAGAATCCTCCTTCTCACAGCTTCAGAGACGTTCCCTGGGATTTCCCGGTGACATCGGTCCATGCGTCGGTTCGTGCGGGAGGCATGGCGGGAAATTCAAATAATTTTGTATTGGATTCAATACAAAATAACTGTACTGAGTCCAATACAAATCTATAGAATAGAAATCTTTATATTATATATAATTATATATATATATATATATATATATATATATGCTACTGTACAGTAATATTACAGGGTTCACTATTTTTATGCACCGTTTTTTACCAGATTTTTGTGTTTTTTTATTTAAAGTTTAATATTAAATTTATTAAATATTGGACATAATTCGGTGAGTTATGGCTAAGAATTATAAGCCTACAATGTAAAATAAATTTCCATGCAAAACAATGTAGCGCTTTTTGGCATGACAATACAGACAGAATTAGAA